>NW_027507788.1:97341461-97641185 GCF_037356315.1 Lithobates pipiens | reverse complement strand
GGCGGATGCTAGACAGATCAATCGCGCGGGGACATTGTATGGGCGGATAAGTAATTTCCTGACATTTGCATAAGTGGGAGTATTTAAAGTTGGTTGTCGTGCCATACAGCCAATCCCAGGACAAAGTCGCTATGTCGTAATCAGGATGTGGCTGTACGGCACCTGGAAGTGACATTCACACCCCAGCAGAAGTTATGTACCGTGTGTTTTTGAACATTAGATTGGGTGAAAAGTAACACATACCTTATGTCCACCGTGATGGGGTATCTCTGGCATCTCTACCATATGAATGCCATTTTATTTTGCCTGTTAGTAAGTACAATACCATTGGGCTGTGGTTTTTAATAAATGTTTTTGATGGTTTGACGATATCACACTATCTGGAGTCTCATTTCTCCCACATATTATCTAGTTTGGAACGTGTGTCGATGGGATTCACTTGAACCCAGAGGTGGTGAACTTTTTGTTTGCCAAAACACAAGTTTGTGAGGCAATAATTTCTGGTGAATTTACATCCAACTGGGGAGTGGAGACATGTTTGTTCACGCAGTGTGGTGTCGGACCAAGATATCAACTGATGGCTCATAGATTTTCTTTTGTCAAATTTATGTATGGACTATTTTTTGTTTTGCACATTATCACAATTTGGTGTGTAACTCAATGTGTTCTTGGTAATTTTTACCCTTAGCGCTAGTGTTTACCTTTAGGGCCAGTTCACATCACATGCAGTCCAGTACATTTATTTCTGCATCAAAAACGCATTGAAAGTAGCTTATATGGTTTTCAATGGCATAGTTCACACCAGTGTAGTCAGTTCCAGTGCATTCCAGTTCCAGAAAAAAAAAGAACATACTGCATTTTTTCTGCATTGGACCATAATAGAATATTGTAAAACACAACAAAAGTGCACTGGAACGCACCTAAATGCACCAAAAACGCACTGCAACACACTTGCCCTTATTTAAGGTTAAGAAAAAAAGAGGGGGGGGGAAGCACTGGACTGCATCAAAAATACGCATGCAGAAAAGCACCTGGAATACATCCAGACAGCGTTTCTATGGTGTGAACTGGCCCTTAGTCATACATGAATACGTGAATTCATGCAATAAACATTGACAGTGCGGAATTTTTGTATATAAAGTCACTCCGTGCAAAAATAAAAAAACTATTATCACATTGTATCATACAGTATTATGAATAGTTCACTGTATTAGGATGATTTTCAGATGTGAAACTGACACACGATGCACCCAAGAGTCGTGGTTAAGAATGATATAACCTCCACCTCTACACAAACTCTGGCTTACCAACTCCAAATGATATCCTATTACAGGAGATCACACTCGCTTGTGGCTTAATACCCAGCCTGAGCCTTTAAGAAATGGAGTGATAATCTCAGCATCCTCCCAGGTATTATCCTTCAAAAGGCACGTATTGCCAGTTGATCCCCATGAAGAAATAAAAGCTTCCATAGTGTAAAATCTTAAGTGATTTTATTAGATAAAGAAAAGTATTGCACTTACGATAAAAAGATGTGAAATGTGTAAACATGTGTAAACATGCTGGCCGACTCTCGATTGCAGGCTGTCACTCCGGGGGCCTGCGTGAACATTGTGATGTCAGCACATCACTCCTCCCTATGCGTTTTGTCACACCTGACGTCATCCTGGGGCATGGGCGGTGTGCTGACTCATTGCCTTATATTCCTACAACCATTCAGAAACCACACCTCAGTTTGAGCTTTGGGTGACGCTTTCCTAATTCGCCATCTTGCAAGGGGGCAATTGCCCTCACTCTACTGAATTAGCTCTATTAACAAAATTGGACCAAACGATCACTGACCTTCCACAGCCGAAAATCTCACCCATTTCAACTCTACAGGCGCAACCCCTTGATATTATACATAACTAAAAAGTTTATTTAGTTAAAATTGGTATGTGAGTGTCTCAATTTGCCATAAAATTCTTACTAAGGGCTTAAAGTTAGAATACTAAAATCCCCTTTCAGATCTAGGGAAAACTGACAAATAGAAACAAAACCATTTCATGCACAAAAGGTGGAAAAGGAAAAGCATGAAAAAAGGAACGCATTCACCGTGCCTTAAGAGCCAAACCCCCTCCAGACAAACCTCCCAGAGACATTTAACTAGAAAATCTTTCATACATATTACAAGAGGAAATTATGCGAGCTGCCAGAGGAATAAGAAACATCACCTAGATGGAGTGCAGCTGCAGATTTACCCAGACATTTCACAAGCAACCTTGGACAGATGCAGAAAAATGAAAGAAATTACAGCCGTGCTCTCCACAGCAAGGTTCAGGTACAGATGGTTCTTTCCTTTTAAACTGATCATCCCTCATAATGGCACTACCTACATCGCCACCACTATTCCTGAAGGCCAAGACATCTTAATCCAACTCAGTCTGATGGATCCTAACAATCTCCCATGCACTCTATCTACACCTCGTCCAGCTCCCATCTGGAACACCCCAGCGTCACAAGGTGATAGACGCAGAACCAGGCATGAAGCCGGACAATGGAACTTTGGTTATCTTTCATGAGAATATGAGTTAAATTACTTTTTTTTTTGTTTTGTTTTTAACAGAGGGCTCTCTTTTTCACTAACCTGTTACCAAAATTCTAGTATATACACTATTTACAATAGCAGGTGTTGTTTTATCTTAATGAGATTAAATTCTTCATTACTGTGTGGATATCCATTTTCTTGCTGAAACAAGCTTATTAATGAAGCTAAACTGATATCTACAGTCCCAAACTGAAACAGCAGCTTCAACAACATATCACATACAGTTCAATATCAGCATCAGAAGAGTTTATCACAGTTTATCAATACTACCATCTTCTGCCCTAATTAAGTACTGTAGAACTATAGATCAGTGTTTCTCAACTCCAGTCCTCAAGGCGCCCCAACAGGACATATTTTCAGGATTTCCCTCAGATGAAACAGCTGTGGTAATTGCTAAGGCAGTGAAACTGTTTAAATCACCTGTGCAATATAATGGAAAGTCTGAAAACATGACCTGTTGGGGTGCTTGAGGACTGGAATTGAGAAATACTGCTATAGATAATACCCAAGCTATGGGACATACCTGTAAACTCCCATCATAGCTACCTTGGAAATTACCCTTCTTCAATAACTATGTCAATAATAGAATATATATATATATATATATATATATATATATATATATATATATATATATATATAATTTTTTTTCTTAAATATACACTCTCCATATCCTCTCTAAAAGATGTCTCTTACATTAATACGGACTATAATTTTTTCGGTTATCTAAAATATATATATTTTATATTCTTAGGGCTTGGACATCGATGGAGTTTTATTTTTCAGGGTCCATTACATTCCCTTGCCTTCAATCTCTGTGTTTATAGAAGGTATACTTCATACACACTATGATCCAAATATATAAGACTAAAAATAATTAGAATAAATGTTGGTCTTTACAGAGAAGTTGTGCTCCATCAGGGTACGATCCTTCAACCTTGTTCATTTCATTTTCATAGTCTTTATAGTTGAACCATTCACTGCATTTTTTTTTTACTTATAACAGATATAAATGCTCAGTTATTCATATTAAAGCTAATTTATGTGGCTGCCCACCCTATGTTGACATGATTTTACCCCACTCAGTCGTTACAGATTTTCACATCAAATGGACCCCATCCATCGGAGGTGAATGTGAATTTGCATGTTTTCTAATTTGTTTTTTATTTTAATTTCTTATCACGTTAATGTTACAAATTCTGATTTAAAGCTTCTAATACTGAGCAAGAGACATTTTAGTCCCTTTCGGTTTCTCAGTCGGTTGGGAAATTTTTTTTCCAACCCCAATTATTTTTTTCACTACATATATTGGTTACTTGTATTAAAAAATTAAGATCATTTTGTTTATTTCATGCAAAAATAGATATGGTACAATCCTATTGAAATGCCTAGAATTCCCCAAGATAGCAGAAGGGATACTTTGAATTGACCCCATGTGCACCTGGATCAATGCAATGAAAATCAGAAAATGTAGACTTCTATACTCTAATTACCAAACAATTTATCTCATTTATACTTCCTATTGAATTCCTAAATATAGTACAAACACCGTGACTAGGGATAAGCTCGGTGTTTGACTTGAACATCGGCCGTTATTCTGTTCTGCAAATTCAGAACTTTGTGGACCGTTTGCACCAAATTCGCGTGGCACGAACGGCCCACAATGCACTATGCCATCGCAGTGCATTGCAGCCTCATGATTGGCCAAGCTTGCACTGTGACCCCTCATGCTTGGCCAATCACAGCACCGGCAGCGAGGAGAGCCATGATTGGCCACAGGCAGGATGCCTGTGGCCAATTATAGCTCAGGGGGTTTAGTACACGCTCCACACTATATAAGGCTGCCAGCACGGTGGCCTTGTGTAGTGTGTTCCGGCGTGCAGGGAAAGAGCTAGATAGGCAAGACAGTGTTCTTTTCTCAGGCATCTTAAAGTTAAAGTGGTGTTGTGTGCCTCCAGCACAGTATACACCTGTATTTACCCTTTATTGCTGTTTTTCTCTAATTAAGGCATCTGCAGGAGATAGTGGATGTTGTGTGCCTCCAGCACAAAATACACCTGTATCTACCCTTTATTGCTGGTGTGCTCTAATACAGGCATCTGTAGGAGTTAAAGTGGGTGTTGGGTGCCTCCAGCACAGTATACACCTGACGATACCCCTTATTGCTGATGTTGTCTGTTACAAATCTTGCAAGCAGCCAACTTTTATTTGGAACAAGATAAATCTTTGTCTGTGACACACAGAGAATTTATTATGAAACTTTATGTTTTGCCACGAGCCATAATTATTTTTGGTTTTGAGGAGACTTCTTTTTACAAATTTGTGGTGTTGCTATGGGTGCTAAATTTGCACCCAGTCTGGCGAATCTATTCATGGCTCATTGGGAACAAGCATGTATAGATACCAATCGTCCTAGTGAGCTACGATTATAGAAAAGATACAATGATGACGTGATAATCCTTTGGAAGGGTGACTTGTCATCATTGGAATCCTTCTTTCTTAGATTGAATACTAACAACAGAGGTATTATTTTGGAATATGTGGTTAGTGACACTAAAATACAATTTTTGGATTTGAATATTATTAACAGCAATGGGCTTTTACTCACTTTAATGAGACGGATCGGAATGCATACATCCCTCTATCTAGCTGTCACCATAAGTCATGGTTAGCAGCTGTCCCTAAAGGACAATTACAAGGGATTTGACATAATTGTACAGAAATTACGGATCATTACCAACAGGCCTCTATTTTGAAACAGAGATTCCTAGATAAAGGATATATTGAGAGTGAGATTGATGCAATCATTACGACTGTCGCAGGCATGGACAGGACAGGCATGCTTAATTGGCCAACTAATAATATGAATGAAGTAGATCAGCCTAATAATTTAGTTGGTCTATGATTACTAGATATTCAAATCAACATTTTTCCATCAAAAAAATTCTCAGTAAACACTGGGATATAATAAAAAATGATAGAGTACTAGGCCCCATTATCCCTGAGCAACCTGTTATCTATAGAGGAGCTCCGTCTCTTAGACAAAACTTAGCTCCAAATGTGATTGACCCTCCTAAAGCGTTGCCATTTTTTCAATCTTTGAAAGGTTTTTTTCCATGTCAGAAATGCAGTATTTGTCAGATAAATACTTTTAGAGAACAGAGATGTGAAAATTTCCAGTCCACTGTAACGAATAGATCATATGACTATATAATTTATTTAATACAATGCCCTTGTTCAAAGCAATATATCGGACGTACTAAACGAGAATTACATGTGAGATTAGCTTAACATGTGGGAAACATTAAATCTGGTGTTAAAAAACATAATTTATCCAGACACTATAATAAATACCATAATAGAAAACTAGAAAGTCCAATCTCATTGGAGGGGAACTAATATGGTGAGATCCATTTCACAACTTGAAACAAAGTGGATTTTTGATATGCGTTCTTTTGTATCTTTTGGTTTAAAAGGTGGACTGGGACATAAATAGTTTTATTAGTAATTCATAATTATTATTTTTTTTCTCTACAGTGCGCTCCGCAGCCGCCCCAGAGATATGTGAACCGACTCCATAGGGGGCCGGTCGCATTCTCCTACTATGCAAATTAGATGCAGAGAAATGCACATCTGGGTTGCATAGATGTGAAGAGATGTGTAAGAGCAGCTTGCAGAATTATGTCCTAGGCTCATTGCTAGCATTTTTTGTTTTTGTATTTTATTGGAATTAGATGAAATACTGCTATTTGTATATAGTAATATATATTATATAAATCTCTGTATATTTTTATACATTTTTATTTAATTTTTTAATAATTCTTTGTTCCATGGTGGTCATATATCCCTTGCGGTTTTTGCATAATCTCTCTCCACCCATATTATTGGATTTTATGTGTCCGATAACTAGTTTCCACCATCTTCTAAGGCTGGCTTTAATATATAAATAAATACTTCTTGCTAGATAATATTTTTTGTTAAATAATATTATTAGTTATGTTCCTATTTTCCATATTTATTTTCTGCCTTGCTTTGCGGTTCGTCGCAAGTATGGCGGTGCTCTTTTTTATTTTGTTCCAGCTTTCCATCAGTTAAAATGGCAGCGCTGGGTATATATACCTAGCATGCGATGACAGCGTCACTGGTCAATCCCCATAAGATGTCCGTTTGCTGATGAAACGCGTAGGGTGGAGCCTTGATAGTGACGTCATCACGCTAGCTGCAAGACGGTGGATGGATATAGGAACAAGGAGCTAGAGCGATTGTTTTGGTGAGACCGCATTGGAGATTTACACACTTGGATATATTTTCGGCCATTTGACTACTAATTTGTGATTGTAAACTTTATCTTTATTAAAAACGTATTAATACCTGGAAACAAAAGAGACTTCCATAGTATCGAGTGTTACATACGGAGGCTCTATGAACATCTAAAGGGGTTTGCGGGAAACCTATTTGCCAAAAGAACAGTCTCGCCTAGCGTTTGGGAGTCATCGCCCTCTGGTAAGCAGGCAATCTATACATTATTTGTGGTGAAGAGGACGCACATTGCATGCTGTTTGAAGATAGATCACCGAGATCATTATTACTCGCTTATT
Source organism: Lithobates pipiens (assembly GCF_037356315.1). Taxonomy (NCBI): domain Eukaryota; kingdom Metazoa; phylum Chordata; class Amphibia; order Anura; family Ranidae; genus Lithobates; species Lithobates pipiens. The sequence continues at coordinate 97,634,000 of NW_027507788.1, read as the reverse complement.
GCGTGGACACTTTATATCCATTTTTTCACCATTGATTCTAATGGGACTCTGCATTAGTTTACTTTTTCTTTTTTTAATCAAAATTTTTTCTTTTTCTTTTTCTTCTTTTTCTCCTTTTGTGGTTAATTAACTGTATTCATTATTCACAAATTAATTTATCACGTAATTCAATTATGTGTTGTTATTAGCACTGCATCTATTTTGTTTTTATATCTTGCATATTAGCCTTTAAAATTAGCACTTTTAATTTCGAACGTTCGAGTCCCACAGACTTTAATAGGGTTCTAAAGTTTGTACGAATTTTAGGTCCGTTTGAAGGTTCTGGTGCGAACTGAACCGGGGGGTGTTCGGCTCATCCCTAACCATGACCATCACAGTTTCATTGCATAATGTGCAAGGATTTAATTCCCCAAAAAAAAGGAAAAAAAGCTTTTTTACAATATAAAAAATGAAACGTCAAAATGATTCTATTAAAAGACAACCACCCTACATTCTTTCATAAAGCATTTAACCAATCCTTCTATACCACATCCTCTACAAAGACAAAAGGAGTAGCTATCTTTATTCGTCAATCCTTCCCATTAGAGGTACAACAGGTGTACAAGGACCAAAACAGTAGATTTATTATTATTAAAAGTATTTTATCAGGTAGAGAATTAACGATCGCCAATGTTTACGCACCAAATGAATCACAAACCACTTTCTTCACTGAATTTTTTAACACTCTACAACGCCACCACTCACCACATATTATTTTGGGCGGAGACTGCAAATTCAGCTCTACAACCCGATCTTGACCGCAGTAAACAAAACCCAAACTCAAAAATATTTTCAAACTATTACACATATAAACGACTTACAGCTGATAGACACGTGGAGAGCGCTAAATGTAGGTGCACGCAAATATACCTTTTACTCACATCCACATGAGTCATACTCGCGTATAGACTATATTTTTTGCACCCCAATCATCTTAGCTAACACTTGTGATGTCTCAATACACCCATGTTCCTGGTCTGACTATCATATCACCTCTTTTAATATGAAATTCATAGGCCTCAATTCCACACCATATTCATGGAGGTTCAACAAATCTTTACTAACGGACCCCAAACATCAACAAGAGATTTCATCAGCCATAAAAGATTATTTTACATTAAACTCTACTCCAGATATTTCCCCCACAACATTATGGCTAGCTCATAAAGCAGTATTGAGAGGGTTAATTATAAAACTTGCAGCAAAATAACAAGATTAAATGGTAAAAAATTCACTCCCTTACTAAAGATCTTCAAATGTATAAAGATCATACCACATCACATGACCCTGATATCTATAATAGGATTTCCCAAAAAACATAATGAACTGGACTCATTACTCTCATTTAAAGCAGAAAAATCACTTCGCTGTCAAAATTCTTCTTATTGAGCAAAATATACTCCACAATGTTTGCCCACAAACTTAACCAATCAATAAAGCCAACCCATGCTTATAGACTTAAGAATAGCACAAATCAATTGATCACACATCCCCAAGAAATACTGTCTATTTTTAAAAAATTCTATGTAGATCTTCTCTCAGCTCCAACCTCATCGAATCCTCCCTCTGTACTTTCCTGTTTAGACAAAATACCCTTTCCCAAGTTAACCCCTAACAAATAGATAACTTAAATGCACCATGCAAGGAAGGGGAAATTCTTCAAATCATTACATTTCTCAAGAGAAGCTCAGCTCCAGGCCCAGACATATTTTCCTCCTTTTATTATAAACAATTTCAACAACTTCTAACCCCATATCTAACAAAATTATACAACACTATTCATAAAGGAGACTAGTTCCCAGAGGAAATGTTACTCGCTAACATGTCCCTGATCTCAAAACCAAATAAAGACCACACATTGTCCCAAAATTATAGACCGATTTCGGTAATTAACAACGCTCTTAAGATATTTAGCAGACTTTTAGCCAACTGATTAGCATTAATAATCCCTTCCCTGATTTCCCCTTATCAATCTGGATTGATTCCAGATAGACAAATAACCGATAACATTACATTAGTAAACAAACATAATACAAAACCCAAACATTAATTCCCGATAAGTCCTTTTCTTAAGCCTTGATATTAATAAGGCATTTGATAGTTTTTTGTTTGATAATTGTTTTAAAGAGGTATGGATTTACAGGGGAATTTACCCATGCCTTTCATGCACTTTATCAAAACCCATCCACTAGGATTAGACTACCAGGATGTAATTCAGAATTCTTCAAGGTGGGTAGAGGTTCTCGAAAGGGCTGCCCCCTTTCTCCCTTGTTATTTGCCCTAGTGATTGAACCTTCAGCCACAGCTATATTATTACACCCAGATATTAACCACTTCAGACCTGGCCTATAGACATATGACGCCCACAGATGGGATCTCCCATCCTGGGTGGGCGTCATATGATGTCCTCTGATTCCCACCCATCTAAGGGGTGCGCACCCACGGCATCGCTCGGGACCCAGTGCACCTGCATAACTCCCATAGGGAACATTTTAACCCCTGCAGCGCCCCCTGGTGTTAATCCCTTCCCTGCCAGTCCCATTTACACAGTAATCAGTGCAATTTTATAGCAACGATCGCCGTGTAAATGTGAATGCTCTCAAAAATGTGTCAAAAGTGTCCGATGTGTCCGCCATAATCTCGCAGTCATGAAAAAAAATGCAGATCGCCGCCATTAGTAGTAAAAAAAAAAAAAAAAATGCCATAAATTTATCCTCTATTTTGTAGATGCTATAACTTTTGCACAAACCAATCAATAATCGCTAATTGCGTTTTTTTTACCAAAAATATATAGAAGAATACGTATCGGCCTAAACTGAGGAAAAAATAGTTAGTTTTTTTTTAAATGAGATATTTATTATAGCAAAAAGTAAAAAATATTGTGTTTTTTTTTCAAAATTGTTGCTCTTTTTTTGTTTATAGCACAAAAAATAAAAACCCCAGAGGTGATCAAATACAACCAAAATAAAGCTCTATTTGTGGGGGAAAAAAAGGACGTCAATTTTGTTTGGGTGCAACATCGCACGACAGCGCAAATGTCAGTTAAAACGACACGGTGCCAAATTGCAAAAAGTGCTCTGTAAGGAAGGGGGTAAAATCCTCCGGGGCTGAAGTGGTTAAAGGTTGTATGACAAATAATAACACCTACAAATTAAGAATGTATGTGGACGATATGATGTAGGTCCAAGAAATATCTCCTAAACTGTGTAGGTTATAGGATATTTGCTAAAAGACAGGCACTGCTGTCTACAGCGCATGCGCAGTAAACCCATCAGGGTTTTTTTCCTCTTTAAAACTTTTGCATCACTTTCAGGTCTAAGTGTAAATGTCTCTAAATAAACAGGCATGCCAATAAACATTCCCCAGCCTCAATTAGACACCATACAGTCCTCATTCAACTTCACCTGGGCAATGAAGTCCCTGTCTTATTTGGGTATCCACCTCACCCTGAATATTAAGAATTTATCATCCAAAAACTATCTACCACTGATGCAAAGGTTGAGATTGATGCTTAAGATATGGAAATCTTTTAAAAGATCTTTTTGGGGAAGAATCACGGCAATTAAAAGGACGATTCTTCCAAAAATATTGTACTTATTCAGGGTACTCCCAAATAGACTAAATAAAATAATGATAACCACATTTCAGGCAGACATCAATAAGTTTACCTGGCTAGACTTGCACTCACGTTTATCGAAAGTGGTATTATATAGATCACAGAAATGCGGCGGTCTAGGCCTTCCGGATTTCTGGCTATATTATTTAGCCACCAGATGGTCTCAAGTCGCACAATGTCACATTTCCAACACCATGATTCCTTGGTTAAATTTGAACAAGACTCAATTAAACCATATTCCATCTCAGGTATTTTGGGAGGCAACACGATCTCAAACTATACCCTAGATACCCTTAACCAACTAGTTTCACTGTCTTACCAACTCAGGAAAATTCATAATAAAAGATACAAACTTATCTCTAATACACCCCCACATGCCCAAAATTCTTCCCAAACCTTCATGATACAGAATAATTCACATGGTGGATTAACAACAACCTGACCTCCCTCTAAACTTATGGAAAACACCACCTTCACCTCATTCTCTGCACTTAAAACCAGATATCAGATTCCCAATAATGAATTTAGTAAATTTCTCCAAATTAGACATTTTTATAACAAGTATTTCCTATCAAAATAGACAAAACGACCAACATTCTATGAGAACATTTGTCTGAAGTCACCCAGAAAATCAAGACTGATATTAGAAATATATTTGAGCCTAGTTAACAGTGATATACAAGATAAACTTCCCTATATGCTCAAATGGGAGCATGAGTGTAATATCTCCTTTTCAATAGAAAACTGGGACAAATGTATAAATAACATGCATAAATGCACAAGATCGCCTTCAATCAGAGAGACTGCTATTAAACTATTCACAAGATGGTATTACACTGTCAGAACATTTGGGGTTAAACAAATATATATATATATATATATATATATATATATATAATATACACACAGGCCTTTCTATCATGTATATATATATATAAACTTGTTTCCAGAGGTTAGGCAGCACCATCTTAAGTATTGTTTTCTGAGTCCACAGTGGAGTGTATTTCCGCCCTTACATTGAGCACTTCCTGTACTGTTAACCAAGCCTCCTTCTCAATCCAATGTTTCTATGGCAACCATGCTTCCCTGTTCAGAGCTTACTTTCATAGTATTTACTTGTGCAGATGTCTAATGTTTCCCTTTCTCAGGCTTATCAGCTTCAGCTAATAAGACTGCAGTAATGGCCAAGTTTAAAGTCACATGGTGTGTAGGAGGAAGCTCTGAGTGATTAGCAGTAGGAAGTCCTAACAGATAGATAAGCACATAGAGTGTGCCTTAAATCAGGGGAGATCTGGGCATGTTCAGTGACTTCATTCTAGAGAACAACAAGGATTACAACAATACTAGGCAAGTAAGGAGATATCTACAAGCAGTGTTCATTAGGGTTTTTTATGCTGATTTACATGGGACAAAGTTGTGGGGGAGGGTTTACAACCACTTTAAGGAATTGTTCTTTTTAGAGGTTAATTTGAGTTCACTGTCTTTAAAGAAGACATTATTTTTCTGTCTTACACTGAGGTTGTATAAGTCTTGTCTGTACCACCTTCCCAGACCATAAATTGAACAATTAGTGTTTGTAAAGCTCATGTTCCCTTATCTTGACTAATTGGTATTTCTAGAATGAGCCACAGAAACAAGAGGGCTTATTCACAATTACTATTGTATTGTATTTTAAATAATGTTTTCTTTTATAATATGGTTATAAATATATCTGTATTAGTTATTCATTTATAAACCTGTCCACACATCAGGCATGTACTGACCATCGGGACTACCAGGAGTTTCCCGGTGGGCCGATGGCTCAGTGGGCCTGTTTCGGTGACAGAAATGCCTTCTTTTTTTGTGTAGTGGGTACCTGCGTCCCAGCATCTTCCTCTGGCCGCCACATAGCTGACACAGGCACAAATTTTGTCTCTCAAGTGAGATTTCCAAACTGGTTGCTAGCCACCTGCCGCCTAGCGTGTAGCAACCAGTGATGTCAGACACAGAAGGAGGCTGAGACGGCCCCAGCATTGACAGCGGAGCAGGGTTTAAGTTTCTTCTCCTCCGTGCCGAGTGCTTAGCTCCACCCACCTCCTCCTCTGCTCCGGGGACATGCTCTTAGAGAGGAAGTGCTGTATGTGATCTTCTGCTGCCCGTGCCCAACTTTTCTGCACTGCCTGAGTGTTGTCTGAGGGACCCCAGAGGGAGAGCAGACCTTCCTATGCCTGTGTCCCCACTGCTCATTTCCCTGCTATCTGCTGCTGTTCGGGATCTGGAGGCAGCTGCCACTATGTCAGGTGACATCAGGCATACCCATTCTAGCTCCCATACTACAGCACAGTTTTGACCAATGGGGAAACAAGCAGAAAGCAGCAGGAAATATGACAAGTAAGCCTAAGGGGACATCAGCAACACCAGATCAATGTACAAGGTAATGGATCAGCAAAAAGTGTGAGGATCGGTTTTTGTGGTAATCTCTGTAACATTAAACAAAACTAGTTTTGAATGAAAGCTGGGAAGCCATAGGGGTTAACTTTATAACAGTGCAGTCACCCTCCATAGTGACTGAAGGGGTTCCTTTCTAGAGTCTGTGGCAGCTTCTCTCTCCCCTTATCTTAGTTTGCAAGTTTTGCTGTATTTCCAATTTGGGGCTCTGGTGTGGCTGGCTGAGTGTCCAGAATCATTACCTAAGGGGGTAATCAGGATGTGTTTGAAATGTGGAGAGATAACATTATTTTATCATATAGTAGAGCCACAGTATCTTATGTCATTGATAAGAAACACATCGGGACTCTAGTCAAGTCACAAGCATAGGCTTGGGTCTATGGATGTGCTATATGTTTAAACCATTTATTTCTCCAATGATCTATTAGGGCTCAGTTCACACTGCTGCGATGTGGGAACCTTGCAAATCCACTGCAGGTTCCCGCATCGCGTGTTTCCAGGCGGCAGTTCACACTGCCCTATGCCAACTGCCGGGAGTGTCAAATATAGTTAATGACACCCCAAAATCAGTTCACAAATCGCAGTACAATCTGCAAACGATCTGCAAACTCAGACAGGAATCAGATCACATGGGTGTGAACACCCATGTGATCCGATTCTGCTGCAGACAAAAAAGGTTTCTGTGCGAATTCGATGCAAATTCAGCCATACAATCTTTTTGGCTGAAATCGCATCGCAATTTTCTTTTCCTCAGACCATGTACACTGCATGAGAGCACCTCTGTATATGCCCAGTGCTGGCTGATATGTACATTATATTGATGGATTGCTGTTAAACTCATTCTTGGTGGATGCAGAAGGATATTTCTGTGGAGCTTTTCAGGGAGACTTCTATTTGTGAGATTTAATATATCATTATTTAAGGTATAGGCATTGAGATTTATAGCAGCTGAATGAGGTCCACACATTATAGGGAGTGCAGTTTGACAATGCTGACAATTTCTAATGGTGAAGGGTGAAGGCCTTATTCATTTAGCTTAGATCTAGAATGGCTTGCTATAGTTACAGTTTAGCCCCATTTTTCCCTTGTGTATGGCCACATTTTTATCCAAGTTTTTTCTTTTCCACATTCCTGCACTATATACACTATATTTTCCAGTATGTTACTGGATTTCAAGTAGTTATACCATGAAAAATTATCATTGCCCCCCCACAGTTTTGACTGTGGTATCTTATGTGCCCATATATATTGTTCCTAGAGTCACCACTGTGTACTGCCTATAATAGAAATAAAGTAGAACGGCTAATGGACAGTGAAGGGGGAGGGGGGGGGCTTGGGTGGCTATCAGGGTTGGCCATGTCTGGCCGGCATGATAGAGACCTGTCATCTGCAATGCCCATCGCCTCACTTCATAGTGCGCAACCTGGCTCAGCCTCAGCACTGCTGCATTGCTGAAAGGCAGCCAATGGTTGTGCAGCAAAATTCCAGCCAATGAGGATGTAGCAATATTCATGCATGATGTTAGCTCTCCCACTTCACTTGTTCACTTGTTTTTGTGCGTGTTTGCAAAATTAAAGTGGGCCAGTCAGGATGAAGTCCAGGGCCAAATTTTTGTCCCAGTCCATCCCTGCCACACATCCTATTATAAGGTTGCAAGTGTGGGTTCCTATGAAGAGTTTGTTTATGAAACTGTTATGTTTATTGTCAGAATAATGACTTTAGGTTCTAAGATTGTATTGGCATGAAAATTTTACAAGCTGTACTTGTGAGGTTGTAACTCAAAGTATAACGTCACTTTAATGGCATTTACCAACACAACTAATTGTGTGGGTACATGTTCACAAGACTATATATTTTAAAGAAGCGCCAGGATGGCTAGAGAAAATTGACACGTTGGACAGTATTAGACAATTAATGGTGTTTTGCTAAGCCAAGGTCAGAAGGTCATGCCAATCACATTTAAGGTAATTTCTGATACAACACTGCCCCCTAGAGTCAGAATCTAAATTGCCCCCATATATGGTTACCATAGAAACATATAAACAGCGTTGTCATTTGACAGTAGTAGACACATACACACCCACTTTTAGGGTTAGATTAAAATGAGCTACAGAGCTGAGATCTGGAGGCTGATGGGAAGAAAGAGGTGGCTGAAGGAATGTAGGGAGATTAGAAGGAGTCCCTTTGGGGGACTCATCATCGCCTAGCTGAAGCTTATCGAGATGACAGACTTCTTAAAGCTCTGGTAACATATTAGTTTGTTTATTATAAAAAAGAGAAAGTACTAATGCGCACAACCCTTACTGATTACCTACTAAAAAATTTATTTAGAAAATATAGAGGAGCTGCCAACATATAAAGTGATTTCTACACTATCAAAAGAATTATATTACAAGTATTATGTGGCGCTACCTGACCAAGAAAAAAATATAAACAATAATTAATGAAAAAAATTATAAAAAATAAAAAAAATATCAAATTGCATCAATATATGTAAATGAATAAAAATATAAATATGTGCAAAATAGGCAAAGCGTGAACTATACAATAAATGTGCAATGTGTAAACCTAGCGGATACCTGAGCAAATAATTAATAAAGTGCAAATCTCATAAAGTGCAATAAGCAACTCATAAATAATAAAGTGGTGCAAGTCCATAAATAAATATGCAGGAAAAGTCCATATAACATAGCAAACAGTATGATCTTGATAAGCAAACGTGCAGTTTATAAGGTGTAAACTGAAACTTCAAGTAAAAGCAATCTCCATGCAGTGAGATCCAAATATAAGAAAACACCAAAAGCTGTGACACTCCACCACTAATGGACACTTCAGTGCTCGGTGAACCCCTTTATTTCCCCCAGCTTCTCACCTCAAAACCAAGACCACTCAGGCCCACATAGCGCTGTAAATAAACTGATGACAGTCCCAATCCTTCTCTGTTCCTCGTATGGTCCGTTCAATAATGTAGACAATAATGTAACCAATAACATCAGCAGTGAATATAAATGAGATGGAGAAAAGAGGGAGGGGGGCTCTAATAGTGTAGTATTTAAAAAAAAAAACTTTAATGAAATAACATCCACACTTACATAAAAGTTGACAATCGCGGGTAAAAGGTACACATCCAGTCTTGGCCGCGACTGGAAGTGACGATCGCGACACCTGGCTCCTCTCTGACACGTTGTGTCACATCCTCGTGACTTTATCAAAGGGTCAAGGAGTCAGGCGTCTACGGAGCATTTAAATAGTGAGCGCTATCATAACAATAGACAGTAGCGCAACCTTCAGTAAATTACCATCTTCATATAGCAACATATACTGGAATCTTCTCTCAACTTAACACATTACACATTTCATTTACAGTTATTTATTTTTAATGATGATGGCATTGATTTTAAACAAATAAGTAAAAACGCCTAAGGGGATGGGGACATCTTGTGGCCATACATAAAATTACAGCTCATCTATATAAGGACACTCTAGTAAATATAAATAGAGCTACTATCCCATCAAATAATCCTTAAATATTCCTTCTTAGTCTATATAGCCATCTAGTGGATAAAATTAGGAATGGCTAAATCCTCATTAAACTAAAAAATATTTAAACTAGATAATCACTTAATCTAGCCATCTAGTAGATCAAAGTGAGAATATCTGATAATATCATAAACTCACTGTGCACAACTGTCTATTATTTTCCTCGATTCCTGGGCTATCTATCCATCAAATGAAACTGATCCACACAATCTGTGTATCAATACATTGGTTAATAGCATACCATTGGAAATCCCCACTGGTTCCCCTTGTACATTTGAAAACTAGAATTAACAACATAAACCTTATGGAAAGAATATTTCACACATTACATAATAATATTAATTTATCCGACGACAAAAAATGGAATCCATGCTTTAATCTCTCCAATCACTTTTTCAACTCCGAACATTAATTATTTTTATAAAAGAAAACAAAATTGGTATTCAATGATATTATCGCTAACATGCAAGTCAACCTTCAAAAAGAATTTCACACAATTAATGTATACTATGTGATCATTTTTCGATACACCATTTTTTATGAAATTATTATAAATTAGTTCCAACTTAGTACCACCAGGGGTAGCTTTTGGATTTCATATCCCAAATAAGTGACTCTGGATTCAATATCTCAAACAAACAATTTATTTTTTCCATCACTGGGGGCAGAGAGACCTGAATATTGGGTGTCCCCATAGATGTGATTTAGTTTACTTCTATATTGATAGTACTGAGTACACACACATAGTAGTGAGTACACACACACACACATATATATATATATATATATATATATATATATATATATATATATATATCCCTAATGTGGTTTCCTTTTTACATGCTTTTCCGTTTCTACCTTTTCTGCATGAAATGGTTTTGTTTCTATTTGTCAGTTTTCCCTAGATCTGAAAGGGGATTTTAATATTCTAACTTTAAGCCCTTAGTAAGAATTGTATGGGGAATTGAGACACTCACATACCAATTTTAACTAAATAAACTTTTTAGTTCTGTAGAATATCAAAGGGTTGCTCCTGTATAGTCGAGATGGGTGAGATGGTTTCAGCTGTGGAAGGGCAGTGATCGCTTGGTCCATTTTTTTAATAGAGCTAATTTCAGTAGAGTGAGGGCATTTGCCTCCTTGCAAGATGGCAAATTAGGGAAGCGTCACCCAAAGCTCAGACCGGGGTGTGATTTCTGAATGGTTGGAGGAATGTAAGGCAGTGAGTCAGCACACCGCCCGTGCCCCAGGATGACATCAGGTGTGACGATACGCATAGGGTAGAGCGACGTGCTGATGTCACCGTGTTGACGCAGATCCCGGAGTGACGGGCTGCAATCGAGTGCTGGCCGGCTTGTTTATACTGCATCTTTTTATCATTTTAATTGTAAGTGCAATACTTTTCTTCATCTAATAAAATCTGAAATATGATTTTATACTATGGAATCTTTTATGGGGATCAACTGGCAATACATAATATATGATGTAGCACCCTCTCCCATAGGTAGGTGCTAAAGGTAGGGTTGTAGGTTTTGTCAGTACAGGTAAATTTAAGCAGGCCTATGCTGCAAGCTAGGCCTGTTTTTTTTTTATCTCGGGGCAGGAAGTGGTTAATGTAGCAGTGGGTGTGGCCACCTGTACTTTAGTTCTGAGGTGCCTTGTTTGCTTCCAGGGAGAATTTTCTGAAAGAGGGGCAAGGCATAGAACTGGAGTGGTAGGTAGCTCATGTGAAAAGCCCTGACCAATCCCCAACTGGAATTGGCAGGGGGCAGGCCTCCCATATAAGCTGAGGTAACTGGCCACTGGGGAGGAGTTGTCGGCTGAGTGAACTGAAGGATGGAGTGCTAGACTGCGTGCAGGAGGAGCACCCCCATCTGAGAGGGTGCGACTCAGTCGGAGGAGCTTGGGAGCTGGGAGGGAGCCTCTCCTCACACGGTCATGGGGAGGTGTCCTGGAACAGGAGCCGGAGAAGCAGTCAGTCCGTATGGTCCGGGAAAATCCTTCAGGAAATAACAGTGGAGATCTGGAAGAGGCATGCCAGAGGAGCTGGGTGCAGAGCCAGAGCAGAGACTAGGGGGTTTTGTGTCAAATTGTTCCTGACTGAGGGCACACGATTTGCATGTCGGGCTTGCTGGGATCAGTAGTCCCTCATCAAATATCTTTTTCAACTAAGGCCGCGTAGACACGGGCGGACTGTTCGCTCAACTTTGTCCGCTGAACAGTGTTTCAGCGGACAGTCCGCTCGTGTGTGGGGCTTCAGCGGACAGTTTCAGCGGACAGTTTGACGAACAAATTTTTTCGGAAATTCCGAAAAACTGTCCGCTGAAACTTGGTTTGAGCGGACAGTCCGCCCGTGTGTAGGCCACTTTCGAAATGAGCAAACTGTTCCCGCTCGGAGGAAAGTCTGCTCATTTCGAGCGCATCTCCAGGTAGGCGGGGCCCGCGAAGGAGACGTCGCGGGCCCCGCCGCCTGGTATGGACTTAAAGGGGAACCCCAACGCCGAAAAAAATCGGCGTGGGGGTCCCCCCAAAGTCCACAACAGACCCTTGTCCGAGCACGCTACCCGGCCGGCCAGGAAAGGGGGGCGAGCGAGCGCGCCCCCCCTCCCGAGCCGTACCAGGCCACGTGCCCTCAACATGGGGAGTGCCTTGGGGAAGGGGGGCCCGCGCGGCCCCCCCACCCCAAAGCACCTTGTCCCCATGTTGATGAGGACAAGGGCCTCTTCCCGACAACCCTGGCCGTTGTTTGTCGGGGTCTGCGGGCGGGGGGCTTATCGGAATCCGGGAGCCCCCTTTAATAAGGGGGCCCCCGGATACCGGCCCCCCACCCTATGTGAATGAGTATGGGGTACAATGTACCCCTACCCATTCACCTGTAAAATAAAAGTACCCCAAAAAAAAACACAACACACGAGATAAAATATTTTATTGCACAGCTCCGGGGGTCTTCCGTCTTCGGGGGTCTTCTCGCCGGACTCCTCCGCTATCTTCTTGTAGCTCTTTTGCTAGCGGAGGAGTCCGGCTTTCTTCCTCCCCGCCGCCGGCCTCTTCTCCCGACTTCGGGGGTCTTTTCCCCCTCTTCGGTTCTTCTGCCGGGCCACCGCGCCTTCTTATAGCTCTTTTACAGGCAGTGGCCCGGTCTTCTGTCGCCGCCGCCTTCCGTTCTTCTGCCGGGCCACCGCGCCTTCTTATAGCTCTTTTAGAGGCGGTGGCCCGGTCTTCTGTCGCCGCTGTCGCCTTCCGGTCGCCTTCCGTTCTTCTTCTTGTTGTTCTTCTTCTTCTTCTCCAGGAGATGTTGACACGTCGCTCTCTCCGGCCGGAATGCCAGAGCCGCGCTGTGCGGCCACTTATATAGTGACAATGGGGCGGTGTCACATGGTATATGTCACATGGGTTGGTCACATGGTGACCCCGCCCCCTTACGATGTCATAGTCCCCATGTGACATCAACCCATGTGACCAACCCATGTGACATATACCATGTGACACCGCCCCATTGTCACTATATAAGTGGCCGCGCAGCGCGGCTCTGGCATTCCGGCCGGAGAGAGCGACGTGTCAACATCTCCTGGAGAAGAAGAAGAAGAACAAGAAGAAGAACGGAAGGCGACCGGAAGGCGACAGCGGCAACAGCGGCGACAGAAGACCGGGCCACCGCCTCTAAAAGAGATATAAGAAGGCGCGGTGGCCCGGCAGAAGAACGGAAGGCGGCGGCGACAGAAGACCGGGCCACCGCCTGTAAAAGAGCTATAAGAAGGCGCGGTGGCCCGGCAGAAGAACCGAAGAGGGGGACAAGACCCCCGAAGTCGGGAGAAGAGGCCGGCGGCGGGGAGGAAGAAAGCCGGACGCCTCCGCTAGCAAAAGAGCTACAAGAAGATAGCGGAGGAGTCCGGCGAGAAGACCCCCGAAGACGGAAGACCCCCGGAGCTGTGCAATAAAATATTTTATCTCGTGTGTTGTGTTTTTTTTTTGGGTACTTTTATTTTACAGGTGAATGGGTAGGGGTACATTGTACCCCATACTCATTCACATAGGGTGGGGGGCCGGTATCCGGGGGCCCCCTTATTAAAGGGGGCTCCCGGATTCCGATAAGCCCCCCACCCGCAGACCCCGACAACCAACGTCCAGGGTTGTCGGGAAGAGGCCCTTGTCCTCATCAACATGGGGACAAGGTGCTTTGGGGTGGGGGGGCCGCGCAGCCCCCCCTTCCCCAAGGCACCCCCCATGTTGAGGGCACGCGGCCTGGTACGGCTCGGGAGGGGGGGCGCGCTCGCTCGCCCCCCTTTCCTGGCAGGCCGGGTAGCGTGCTCGGACAAGGGTCTGTTGTGGACTTTGGGGGGACCCCCACGCCGATTTTTTTCGGCGTTGGGGTTCCCCTTTAAGTACATTCCAGGCGGCGGAGCCCGCGACGTCTCCGTCGCGGGCCCCGCCTACCTGCACACGCGCTCGAAATGAGCGGACTGTTGCCTCGTGTGTGGGTGAGTCCGTTCATTTCAAAAGTTGCGCGGACTTAGTACGACGAACAAAGTTTGCCGTATTTGTCCGCTCAAAAAGTGCCGTGTGTGGAGCGTGTTCGTTCATTCAAAAGTTTGAGCGGACTGTTTGACGAACTTAGTTTCGGCAGACAGTCCCCGCGTGTGTACGCGGCCTAAATGTTCAAGGCCATAGAGAAGTGGTACTGCAGGCCCCTGGCCTATTAAGAATCATCAAGTGAAACTACTTCTAGGACTTATTCAGAGTGAGGCTTTGTGAGCTCAAGATGGTGGGACAGGATGTTTAATGCTGTGACAGGAAAGTGTGGTGCATAAGGAGAAGTGTCTTGGAGGTAAAAGTCTGCAGAGAGAGTGCAGAGGAGCATTATGATCTGAAGTAAAGCTGTCAAGATTAGAGTCCACCTTTTTTTTGTCTTATTCAAGTGAACGTAAATCATATCTTCTAGTGACATTTGCCAATGTAAAGCTGGATCCGTTATATCATTGCAAGCACTAATTTGTTCAATTTCCTAAATAAAACAACAAAACAAAGCAAAAGACTTTTCATTGTCTACAAGTGTGACGTATGGGTGTCTGGCAGCAGGTGAATATGCGTGGATGTTAGTAACTAGTGGCAACACACCACTACACTAGGAAGAGGCTGGGATTATCACTCCATTTCTTAAAGGCTCGGGCTGGGTATTAAAACAAGTGTGTGATCTCCTGTAATAGGAGATCATTTGGAGTTGGTAAGTGGCAGTGTGTGTAGAGGTGGTGGAGGTTATATCTTTCTCAACCACGACTCTTGGGTGCATCGTGTGTCAGTTTCACATTTGAAAATCATCATAATATAGTGTACTATTCATAATATGATACAATGTGATAATTAATCAATACATTTTTTATTTTTGCACGGAGTCACTTTATATACAAAAATTCAGCACTATCAATGCTTATTGCACAAATTCACTTTATATGAAGGTTTAGAGCAACTTAATATAGAAAGTAGTTTGTTTTTAGAAAGTCAAGCTGCAACTTCCTGTGAGATACACACAAAATAAACATTTATTTTTCATCCATTCACTTGTTTTTAATGGCAGCGCAGACATTTTATTTTGTTTGATATCTTGAAGAACAAACCACAGATCTTCTGTGGTTGTAGGATGCCTCAAATCCTTCTGTCTCTTCATGTAATCCCAGCCAAACTCCATGATGTTGAGATCAGAGCTCTGTGGGGTCCAAACCATCACTTCCAGATAGATCTTAAAGGCTTGCTATTTGTTTAAATAACAAACATGTCATGCTTACCTGCTCTGTGCAATGGTTATGCACAGAGCAGCTTGAATCCTCCTCTTCTCAGGTCCGTTGCCAAACTTCCAGGAGATCGTGGCCCGATCTCCTGGAAGTTTGGCCCCTCTCCTCCTTCCCCTGTCATCGGGCCAGTTAGAAAGGGCAGCGCGCTTCGCAGATGCGCAGTAGGGATCCAACTGTGAAGCAGAAAGGCTTTACTGCCGAGTTCCCTTACCAGGAATGGAGGTGGCAGAACCCAGGAGTCGATCGAAAGATCGGCTTGGATGCTGACATTGCAGGCTCCCAGGACAGGTAAGTGTACTAATATTAAAATTCAGAAACTACAGTTTATGTAGCTGCTGACTTTTTTTTTCACCCAGGTTGGACCTTCTCCAAGTTTCCTTCATCAATCACTGCATCTTTTTCAAAAAAGCTTTAACAGCACATCTTGAAACCCCAATCTGCTTTGACATCTTTGCCAGGGAGAGAAATTGCTGATGCAGTATGACTACCTTGTGTCTTGTTGCTGTACTCAGTCTTTCCATGGTGTATGACTGTGACATCACTAGGGTGGTTCAAATAACCCACTACCGTACTCAAACTTGTACTATAACCCTTAACTTAAGTAATGACACAGAAACAGTATTGGAATTAAATTGGCCGCTCAGTCTTTTATTTAAACCAAAACCATAGTTAAACATAAACTTTGTAAATACCAGATCAAATACGAATAACTGGTTGTAGATCCTAGATGACACCATCTCCCCCAACTTTGGAATCTATGGTACTGCTAATTCGGCTCTGTCCCCAGCTGCCAAACACTGCCCCAAGGACTCCCTAACTGACCGCAGACCCCTACCACCTTAACTACCCGGTCAATCTAGACTGAAACCATACCAACCGGGACTCCATACCTGAGATGGGTCCAACCGTTTCATCACTATACCACATGTTGTATACCTTCATTAAGTATCCCAACCACCACAACGGCACAAGTGTGACACCTTACACTTGTGCCTGCTGCCAAACCAGAACAGCCCTCTGGATTCCATCTTATAAGCCCATGGACCGCAGGGAGTGGCTACCGCACTGAAATGCATGCAATCCCCTCTAAGGCACAGGCTCGTGTCAACCTCCAACACCACATTGTTTCATAGTTTCATAGTTAGTAAGGTTGAATAAAGACACCAGTCCATCCAGTTCAACCTGAGTGAGTGTCTACAATTGTCACTATCCCTGTACATTGCACACTCACATCGGTCCCTACCCTCAAGGAGCCCACAATCCAAGGTCCTCATTCATATACTAGGGCCAATTTTGGACAGAAGCCAATAAACCTACCTGCATGTCTTTGGATTGTGGGAGGAAACCAGAGCACCTGGAGGAAACCCACGCAGGCACAGGGAGAACATGCAAACTCCAGGCAGGTAGTGTCGTGGTTGGGATTTGAACCAGCAGACCCTTCTTACTGCTAGGTGAGAGTACTAACCACTACACCACTGTGCCGCACATGTCTGACCACCATCCCTCCCTTCCTGGCGATAAACCTGCCCACCTACTTGTTTACATTTATTTGGACCTTGTTAATTTTTCCACCAACCTGGCCCCTCGCCATGACATGCGAGCCACAATATCTGACCATACAATGATCATGTCAGGGAAAGAGGACCATAGTCGCAAGAAATCCCGCCGTATGTCTTTTATAACCTAATCCTTCTCCCAAATAATTTACCCCTACGTGCAATATCAAAATGTCAGGAACACTGTCCAGCCACGCAAAACGGTGGACCTCCGGAATTACCCTTTGCCACATCATACCCGGGATCCTGATCCATCTGACCTTGCCTTCCTCTCTGTCAATGCCCAACTGCCTGCCATCTGGCCTGACCTCCGCCCTCTTTTCCCCCCAGATGTCCCAGTATCCAGATGAGACATTGTGGGGGATCTGCAATGACAGAAAGAAAAAACAACCCTGCCCAAATGTACCAGAATATAGCCCGGCAACACACATAATGAAACATGAGAAACACAGAGAGGCAAGAAGGAAAAAACCCACCTTATTATCAAAATTGTGTCCCTGGGTCTCCCATCTATCAATACGCTTAATCACATCTTCCTGCAGGCCCCACCTCGGTGGCCGCCCTTATGCGTAAGGAATAGGCCACAAAATCCCCAAGAATCAACCCTGCAGCTGATAAACATTTTCGGAAAACCGCGGTGAACTGGAACTTGGATAAAAAGGAGCCATTTGTGTGAATGAACAAAGTGCCGTCTCCTCGCAGGCACTCTGGCAGAAACTGTGCCACCGCTACCACTGGACAGAACTGTGTACAATTCCACCTGGACCCCCTTTCCGCTCTGATCCATCTTGGATCGTCTGATCCATAGTCTGACTGAAGTATCGGAGCACTTAATGTCCCCTACCAACAGACTCCCCCAAGACCTTCTTAGATGGATTAACCAGCTTGCTTATACGAAATGCCCCAAGGAAAGCCACCAAAGGCCACCCTTGAACAAAACCACCTCAGAGTGAGACAGGCAAACCCTATCTAAGCTGTCTAGGACTGAACCCAGCACTTCAAAGGAAACTGGGTGGTGGGAATCATTACTGAGCTGCCCTTATGGTAACCCTTCAGCGCCTGTTGGGTTATGAGGATTTTACTAAGTCCTTTGGGGTCCAACAACTTAAATAGAAAAGAGATGCCTGCTAATTTCCTTTGCACATAGAACACTGAGACACCTTGTGAAAAATGCCTGCAAACAAAATACAACACATATGATGACATGTCCCTACCAGCAGACTCGCCACCTACCTCCTCCAGTAAGGAGAACCATTCCCGCTAAACTACACACATTTCCTGCAGTTCCACACAGTGCCCCCTGTGACTTTGTTTGATTCTGGGAAAAGGGGTACGCTCCGCTTTCCTTTGTGTGCCTGTGTTGGGCCCTATTGTAAACCCTTCCTGTAGACATACAGAGAGGATATGGAGGCTTAGAACCACATCCGATTCATACAGCTTTGCTTGTGAGTATTGTGGTGGTGTTTTTTTTTATTTATTTTTTGTTTCTCTTTCTCTTCTGTGCCTTTATACATGTACATACATATTTATGTTTACCATTATAGATTAAACTTCTGAATAAAAGCTGCAAAAATGATGGATCCCTGAAGGAGAAAATCTCCGTAACGCGCAGGATAAATCATATGCAGAAGATTACTGTAATCAGATGAGTATAAACGATTCTGTCTCCATTTGGGCACATTTATATATGAAAAGAATTTATTTCTTTTTTATTCTTGGAATAAGTTATATATTTTTTGTATAATTCTTTGTATAGTTTCTTTTTTTATTAATTATCGATTTTTCTATAATAAAATGATTGTATAATTTTTTACAAGCGTGTTGTAAATTTTTCAGTCTATGGCTAAAAAGTCCTGCCATTTTGAGGGGTTTTCCTTTTCGGTAGATTTTCCGTAACATTGGGATGTTGGCTATATTATAACAAAATACCTATATCCCCTCCAAACTTTCTTGATTTTTATCAATAATAGGCAGTAAATGCCAGAATTTTTTCCCTGTTCCTTAGGAGGTATATGGGTATAACTATTAAATTAAATAGTAGAAAATAAATAAATTTAACAGTACATGTTGTGTCAGTGCGATGGCGCACTGAAAGAAAGATAGACGAAAGAAATTTTTCAGATTGGGGAAATTGTTGGAAAAAAAGTCATCATTGCATTGGCATATAGATTCTTTTGAAAACTATATGGGGGAAGATATAAATCCTTTTGGACTACGGGTCCAAATTTTTCCCACTTTTGAGGTCAAAGATACGGACTTCAAGGTCAAATGGGAAAAAATACTAAACAAATGTTTAAGGGAAATGATGTCTTTATTGATAGAAGCGTATAGAAAGCAGATGATTGATTTGGATAAGGAGCTAGACCAAGTGTTTGGTCTTCTACAGCCCCTACAAAATCAACCATCATATAATGAACGAGAAAAAAATATGACGGAACGTTTAGAAAAATTCAATAAGGAGATTCTGATTAAGAAAGAGAAGAAGATAGTGAGGGACAGGAATGCCTTTAGAGAATGTAAAGCCTACAAATGGCACAGTTACCAACCAACAAATAGATGCAGAATTGGTCATATTACTTCCATGATTTTTTGAGAGATTAGAAATACCTCTAACACTCTACCTTTTCAGCACCTTTCTTCTACTTCTAGACAAAGAGGAACAGGTCGTAACAAGAGACAGAGACACCATGATGATCCACAGGAAGAAACAGCCACAAAAATCGCTAAAAGGAAAAAGCATGCACCTAGACAAAGTTCACAAATTTCTGGTGTTTCTCATCTTTCGGTAACAGGTAACTCACATGTGGGTGTGGCTACGGAACTATCTTCTATTTCTCCTTTTGAAGACACTCATGATCATGTAAATTCTAGATATTCTGTAGACAGGAAAGACACAGCATCGACACCGGTCGCACCTATCTTCTCTCCTTTTCCGAACCGCCCAATCACAAATGTGACAAGTGGCAACAAGACAACACACGTACCCACGATGACATAGACATAAATACGACCTCTGTACCGCAGAACCAAAGAAACATAATACATTTATCCTCGCACAAATTAACTGATCTTGAGGTGGACGTTCTCATGAGGGGATTGGGTTTCTGTCCTAAGGAAAACTGTAAGAAGTTTGACTTGGTAAGGGACTTGAATCTCTTCGTGAGAAGGTTACTTCTGAAAAACATGTATACTAAGGGTCTGGATCCCAACACTCTTCTGAGCAAGGAAGAAGAGACAGCAATCGATCATCTTGTCTCCCTCCTCAATGAAAATCATCAGTTTGAATTGATTGACAGCTTTGACATTGAGAAACTTTTGACCGAAAGTGGGAGCTGAGCCTGGTAACAAACCAAGGGCTCAGTCCCTACTTCGGAAGAAATCAGACCAATACCCAGCACCTAGCTCTAATCCAAATGTAGCAACTTTTTTAAAATTGGTATCAAGAGATGTAAATAAACTTAACAATAAAGACACAACGATTGACAATATGACACCGGGAGAAAGACAGTCTCTTAAAAATGTATCACAAAACAGTGACCTGGTAATTAAGCCCTCGGATAAGGGTGGAAATACCGTTGTCATGGACAATAACCAATACATGACAATGTGCAAAAAGATTTTGAGAAATAGGAATTGGTATCGCCCTATCCCTAATTATATGATTGAGAAGTTCAATAAGGAGTTTTACGATGTTATAGATTCAGCCGGCCAAAGAGGCATCATTAGTGCAACTACATGGAAATATGTAAGAACTAAGTATCCCAAAACTCCTACGTTTTACTCACTTCCGAGAGTCCATAAAAATGAGAAGGATCCTACAGGTCGCCCTATCATTTCCAGAAGGGGCTAAATTTTGGAGAATCTTAGTCAACTAATTGACGAACATCTTAGACCCTTTGTAGTTAGTCTGCCGTCGTACGTAAAAGATACAATAAATTTTCTCAAAATATTGGATGATCTGGTCATCCCGGAACACTCTACATTGGTAACTATAGATGTAGAAGCACTCTATAGTTCAATACCACACTCCCTCGGTCTGGCTGCGATACGACACATTCTGTCGCAGCAGAGTGAAGAGAAATGTCCCTATAGTGAGTTTATTATACAATCTCTGGAATTCATTTTGAACCATAACTTATTCTCCTTTGATGGCTCCTACTACCTCCAGGTGCAGGGGGTGGCGATGGGGACATGTTGTGCCCCATCGTACGCCAACCTGTACCTGGGGGAGTGGGAGTGTTCATTGATGGCAGACGAACAAATGGCGATGTACACTGACCGCATCTGGATGTGGGCAAGGTACATCGACGATGTTTTTCTGATATGGGCTGGGCCAGTGGAAATGTTATCGGAATTTTTGGTAAGGTTGAATAAGAATGCATTCAACCTAGCGTTTACAATGTCCCATCACTCGGATGAAATACCTTTCTTGGATGTCTCGGTTATTTGTGGCACAGGGGGTAAAATCCAGACATGTCTGTATAGGAAGACCACGGCAGGAAAAACAATTCTTCATGCCACAAGCTTTCATCCCCACCCCTTGATTGCGTCAATACCTTTCAGTCAATATCTACGCACAAGAAGGAACTGCTTGGATGACCAAAGTTTCCAAGTGGAAGCTAAGAAATTGCAGCTTAGATTATTGGAACGGGGATATTCGAAGTCATCATTGAAAAAGGCTTATAAAAAAGCACCGATAAAGACAAGACATGAATTATTGTATGGCCCTAGGCCAAAAACTGAAAACCAAAATGAAAACAATACCAGGATTATAATATCATACTCAAATCAACATAACAAAATTTACAATATCATACAAAAATACTGGCATCTCCTGTCAATGGACCCAAGTCTGAGTAGATTTGTATAAAAAAAAACCCTGATCACTTTTAAATGGCCTACGGCGATAAAAGACCGTATTGTACAAAGTGAATTCAAGGGGGGAAATCGTGGCGACCCTTGCAAGACTAAAGGGACGTACACATGTGGGGGCTGCACTTTTTGCCAATACATGTGTGTAGGCCCCACGTGTGTGCTACCTGATGGCGAAAGGTTTAAGGCAGCTCACTTCGCCAATTGTAAAACAAAAGGGGTGGTATACCTACTGTTATGTGATTGTGGCTCATTCTATATAGGAAAGACGAAGGTTGAACTGAGAGTTCGCCTTTCCAAACGTGTCTGGAGTATGAAAAAAGCTGTCCCTGATCTGCCACTGGGCAGACACGTTTTATCACTACACAACAGTATCTTTCCGAGAATCAAATGTTTGGTTCTCGACCGTGTACATCCAAACAGTAGAGGTGGGGATTGGAATAAGATCCTTCTACAAAAGGAATTAAAATGGATTTTTCAACTAAATGCCATGGTCTTCCCAGGCCTGAATGAAGCAGCCAATTACAGACCATTCTTGGAGGGTTTTGTATCTGGGAGAATTGAGAGGTAACTGGACTAAGTCCCTTCCCCCATTCCCCCTTTCTTTCTTTTTTCTTTTTTTTTTAACTTTGAAGGCTTTCTGTGCGTTATAATGTGGACTTTCTTACATGCAGGAATGTGTGGGGGTGAAGGGGGTCTGCCTCGATACGATCCCGGCACACGGGGGGGGGGAGGGCGTCCTGGACGGATGCAACATGGGAGACACTGGAGTTGTCACACGTGGGGTTTTTCCGTGATATCGGCGGCCCCCTCCCCCTTCTCTTTTACCAGTAATTACGGCGCTTCAAAGGGGATGGATTCCAT
Organism: Lithobates pipiens; assembly: GCF_037356315.1. Classification (NCBI taxonomy): domain Eukaryota; kingdom Metazoa; phylum Chordata; class Amphibia; order Anura; family Ranidae; genus Lithobates; species Lithobates pipiens. Next base: position 97,611,300 of record NW_027507788.1, on the reverse strand, counting down.
TGTGGGATCTATTTCCCCACTATCAGGGGTTAATTTGAGAGTTGGATTGGATGGCATTACTGCCGGGTAAAAGACCTGGGGTAAATCTCCGCAAACGCTCATTGAAAGCAAGTGACAATGGTCTTTTTCCATTGCCTTGCTTTCAGGACCAGCACATGGCACTATGGGATTTGAAGTCCTTTAAGATAGGACTCGTCCCATACACAGAGCCAGCGTACAATCCTAGCGCATATGCTGCGCATGACGTCACTCCTCCCACACGGCCATTTGAAGTGTGCGCCCCTGGATGTGTTGGAGCCAGTGGGTGTGAGCGGTAATTATCGCTCTCACCTGCTGAGAGGAATAGGGGGGTGGAGGTTTATTTAAATGAGCTGAGGAATCTCATAAACGGAGGAGACATGAGGAAAGGCTGAGTACACTGCAGGCAGACTCGGGTGACATTGGGAGGCTTCTCACATTCTGCTCCAGCTATCCCCTGTGGGTAATATGCCTGGATGGCAATTTATTTAAGGTAAGCTCTTTGAATATCTATACAAGGGGCGGCCCCCTGCTACGGGATTTGGTGCTCTGTGAGAGTGCCATATATGTGATATGTTTACATCACGAGTAGCAGTATTTTTAACCTTGTTTTTCAGGGACTAATAAAGGGGCGTCTCCAAAGGTGATGTTCCATACCCTGTATGTCGGCTTACACACCTGGCTATAGTATACATTTTATGAAATCTGATATAAAGTGGCTATTCATTCCAATAGAAGGTAAAGGGGGACTTATCCATACACACATACTAAATCCATCTACTGATGATTCAGGGGGACCGGGTACTAGGATACACGGTCCAATTCCTTGAATGATATGCTCATTTCCTTTTTTTCTTCCCCCCCCCTTTCCTCTCTTTGTTTAGACTCTATTATCCATGCGATCCCGGTTCATATCTGGGTAGGGGACCCCAGAACCACACACATTTCCTGCAGTTCCACACAGCGCCCCCTGTGACTTTGTTTGATTCTGGGAAAAGGGGTGTGCTCCGCTTTCCTTTGTGTCCCCGTGTTGGGCCCTATTGTAAACCCTCCCTGTAGACATACAGAGAGGATATGGAGGTTTAGAACCACATCCGATTCATACAGCTTTGACCCCATTTTGGAAAGTAGACACCCCAAGGAAATTGCTGAGGGGCATGTTGAGCCCATTGAATATTTTTTTTTGTGCCAAGTGATTGAATAATGCCACAAAAAAAAATAAAGTTTACAAAAAGTTGTCACTAAATGATATATTGCTCACAGATGCCATAGTTATATGTGGAATTGCACCCCAAAATATATTCTGCTGCTTCTCCTGAGTACGGGGATACCACATATGTGGGACTTTTTGGAAGTCTAGCCGCGTACGGCCCCCCCGAAAACCAATCACTGCCTTCAGGATTTCTAAGGGTGCAAATTTTTGATTTCACTCCTCACTACCTATCACAGTTGCGAAGGCCATAAAATGCCAAAATAACACAACCCCCCCCCCAAATGACCCCATTTTGGAAAGTAGACACCCCAATGAAATTGCTGAGGGGCATGTTGAGCCCATTGAATTTTTTTTTTGTCCCAAGCGATTGAATAATGACACAAAAAAAAAGTTTACAAAAAGTTGTCACTAAATGATATATTGCTCACACATGCCATAGTTATATGTGGAATTGCACCCCAAAATATATTCTGCTGCTTCTTCTGAGTACGAGGATACCACATATGTGGGACTTTTTGGGAGTCTAGCCGCGTACGGCACCCCGAAAACCAATCACTGCCTTCAGGATTTCTAAGGGTGCAAATTTTTGATTTCACTCCTCACTACCTATCACAGTTTCGAAGGCCATAAAATGCCAAATAGCACAAAACCCCCCCCAAATGACCCCATTTTGGAAAGTAACACCCCAAGCTATTTACTGAGAGGCATGTTGAGTCCATGAAATATTTTATATTTTGCCACAAGTTGCAGGAATATTACAATTTTTTTTGCACAAAGTTGTCACTAAATGATAGATTGCTCACACATGCTATGGGAATAAGTGAAATTACACCCCAAAATAAATTGTGCTGCTTCTCCCGAGTACGGGGATACCACATGTGGGGGACTTTTTGGGAGCCTAGCCACGTACGGGACCCCGAAAACAAAGCACTGCCTTCCGGATTTAAATATAAAACGCTACCAAAAAAAACTGTTAGTGATCGCAGGGATCAGGCCTGACTCTGCGAACGCTGCAGTTATGTGTTTAGTGTTTTGTAAGTGACAGGGATCGATCGATACTGCACTTGGGTGGGCTGGGCGGAGGGGCAAAACGCAGGTGCCAGCAGGTATCTGGGCTGATCCCGCTAACAATGCGTTTTTTTGGAACCCTAAACTGCTGGGGACGCTAGTATAGATCTGATCAGATCAGATATTGATCTGTTCAGATTCTATACCACTATGGGAGGTGTATGCTTTGCGCGTGGGTGTTAGCGGTACTGGCACTAACCTAGCGCTGCCTGGGGCGACACAGACCCTGACCCTAAAACCTAATTGATATCACCCGCCGGTTGATCAGGGGGTTAAACCTTTATTGGGTAATAAATGGTGGGTGCCCTGATGCTATAAAAAGCAAACTAACTAACCAGAGTCACCCGTAACACTTATACGGTGATCACTGGTGCAAGGGTTAACTAGGGGCAATCAGGGGGTTAAAATCTTTATTAGGTAGTATATGGGGGTCCCTGGCGCTATATAAAAACCTGACGGGCAACCTAAATAACTAACTGGCTAACCAGCGTCACCAGAGGCACTTATACGGTGATCGCTGGTGAAAGAGTTAACTAGGGGCAATCAGGGAGTTAAAACCATTATTGGGTAGTATATGGGGGTACCTAGCGCTATAAAAACCTGGCGGTGAACCTAAAAAAATAACTAGCTACTTAGCGGCACCAGTGACACTAATGCAGCGATCAGAAAAACGATCGCTTAGTGACACTGGCAAAAGGGGGTGAAAGGGTTAACTAGGGACAATCAGGGGGTTAAAACCATTATTGGGTAGTATATGGGGGTACCTAGCGCTATAAAAACCTGGCGGTGAACCTAAAAAAATAACTAGCTACTTAGCGGCACCAGTGACACTAATGCAGGGATCAGAAAAACGATCGCTTAGTGGCACTGGCAAAAGGGGGTGAAAGGGTTAACTCTAGGGGCAATCAGGGGGTTAAACCTTTATTGGGGGGTAGGGGGTTACCCTGGACCTAACACTAACTGCCCTGACAGTTTTTACTGTCACAACTGACACTAAATGCAGTGATCAGAAAATAAATGATCACTGCAATCAGTGACACTGTGACTGGGAGGGGGGGAATCGGGGGCGATCGGGGGGTGATCGGGGGGTTTGTGTGCCTATGTGTACCTACATGTCAGTGTAGTGTTGGTGCACACTTACTTTCTCTCTTCTCCTCGCAGTCCGGTCAAAAAGACCGCCCCGAGGAGAATTACATCACTTCCTCCCTGCCTGTGTTTACTATACACAGCGGGGGAAGCTTCTCATTCGCCAGGAGCAATCGAGAGGGGATGGCCAGAAACCAATGGCCATCCCCTCATCCTGGATCGCTCCTGCAGCGAAACGGACCGCTAAATCCAGCGGGAGGGGGTCCGATCGGACCCCCCACTTGCTGGACAGCGAGCACGTACATGTACGTGCGTGTGCCTGTCGGTGCCATTGCGCCGACATACATTACAGTCCTTAAGTGGTTAATTAATAGAGTTCCACATATTGATACACATTTTATTTAAGGGTATAGCGCCAATTCTACCTGACTTTTTTTCACATGCAGATATGTTGTTACCTGCCAACACCAACCCCATATTATCACAATTAAAATGGATTTTCTTGTTCCTAAAAACCTAGGCCCAAAGCTCCACAGACAGAACAATGAGAAAATGTTTGAGCAGCACCAAGTTCTTCAAAAACCTAGCCTCACGACATGCGTCAAACCAAGGTTCTGCACTCCATTGTCCCTGAAAATAAGCCCAATAACCCAGTGAACCCGCTGCGTCACTGAAAAGGACCAAATCTGCATTGCTGACCGGTCCTGACTGCCACATAGAATGGCCATTAAAGGATTCAAGAAACATATCCCAAACAAGATATTTGGGGGGCACCCTATAAAAAAAATGCATAAAGATGAAGATAAATATGAAGGTCTGCCTGGAGCTCCTTGGACAGCCGCACATAGTGGCCCAGGGCTTTGACCCCGGACATAGCAGCCGACAGACACCTACAGAAGATTCTGCCCATGGGGATGATCCTACAAGCAAAATTCAGCTTGCCCAACAAGGATTGTAACTCCTGAAATCACATTTTTTTCGACCACTCGTTTGACCCACCTCCTGTCTTAGAGCCACTAATTTATCGATCAGCAATCTGCATTCCATAGCCATGGAATCAATAGTGAATTCAAGAAATACCATTTCTGTGGTTGGGCCCTCCATTTTGTCAGGCGCCAATGGAATGCCAAAGCAATCGGCCAAATAATTCACCCCACAAACTCCCTTACTGCCCATCCAAGGAATGAACTGAAGGTTTCGAACAGGGCACACGAGATGGAACAACCCATTGGTAGGTAACGATCTATAAAATAAGGACCTTGCCAACAACAACCTAACAAGTAGAAACTCTGAGGATGCAGCCGAAATGCCAATTCACCATCAGATTTTGCCATGAGCAAGCCCCTACCATATTTCCTAACCCAAGAGACTGCGGCATCAAGCAATGTATAGGTAACCGCACAGGCTTGTGGGTCGATACTATCATTCACAGAGCCACCCTTGGGGTACCAGAGATGGTGAATCATCCTAAACTGCCCCGGCTCTTTCTTCAGAACTACATCCAATGGGGAAACTACTAGCCCAGGCAAAGGCAGAACAGGAAAAAGGCAGCACATGCTACTCAGAGCCACTTCTTTAGACAGTTTGGCTGACACTGCCTCCTGCCTCAAAAAGACGCGATGCCGCTCAATCCGGGTACCTATTTAGAAAAGGGAGCATCTTTTCCAGCCTCACTGGCCTTGTCATTTTTCCTGAAGGGTCACTGGAGCAACCTTTTCCTTGTTTAAAACCAGCAAAGGAGGGGATGGGTACCGCCGCACACAGAACATTTGTGTCTGCAGCGGCACAAGCTCTCAAAATGACAGGTCCCCTTGTTGAATTGCCAGCAAAAACCCTTCCTTCTAGGGGCCGACTATCCAGAGGAAGATGCACCACCGACCCCCCCCCCCCCCCAGAAAAAAACTGACCTGTAGGCCTGGAAGAAGTCATCAACTTTATCCACAGAATGATATCCTTGTGGTCCCAGCAGATGGAGGGCCGAATGGCTTTATGCTGACGAAATTATTCGTTATAGCGGAGCCATGCCAGCCCCCCATACACCCTGTGGGCCTCACTAATGGCCTCTAAGTAACAAAACAAGGCCAAACAGTTCTCCGGGGCCTTCGCCCCTATCACATTCGTAAATCAAATCAAAATCGTAAATGCCTGCAGCCAGTTCGCAAACGTGCGCAGAATAAGCCGATACCTCCTCTTTCTCCTTTTTGCTTTCATCCAGTGGGAGTAGGGACAATATTTCCACAAACTCATCTTTCGAAATCTTTTTGCGAACCTTAGTTTTAAGGTGCACCCCGAGTGGACCCTCGAAGCAGACATAAACCTCACACAGCGTCGTATCAGCCAGTCACACCTTATCAGCGTCCTTGTCCTTCGACGTCACAGCGGTGACTGCTCCAGTGGTGTCCTTGCCTGATGGTGTGCCCATGACCATTGCCGATGACTCTTTGTGAGGGTCGGAACTGTTCTTAGCCAACATCTCCCTGGACTGGGGTGGGGGGGATGTCCACGGCATTACCGGTGTCGAGTCCCGAGGCACACCATTGTCCAAGAGATGCAATAACCCCCTCAGACAATCCCAAAGACCCCCATCTTGCCCCCCACCCCCGGGAACTGGAACTCTGAGCACTATCCCCCCAGCATTACATTAGGACCCAATAGCAGAAAAAGAAACCAATTTAAATAAAGACTTACCAGGCTGCACTGAGCGGGATGCCCCTCCAGCCGTCGATCCAGGCACCCCCGCTGCCTCAAGGGATTCTTTCACCAGCTCCCCCTCCTCAGAGCTGCTCTCTTGTCTCTTCAAGCGGACCGCTGACTGCCCGTAGACCTCTGCTGCTTGCCAGCTGACAGCCCCCTCTGCCTTTGGACAGAACCTGCGGTCTCTGCTGCAGTGTACTAGAATATACCCGAGGGCTCAGGCCTCCATTGCTCCGGCTCCTGTCGCTGACTTCATTAGCCCGCACCGCCGACGTCTCCTCCACTCTGGCAACACAACGGCCAGCCCTCCAACCTGGAGGCATGCCCTCCTGACTGCCGTAAACTACAGGCCTCAGCCCCTCCTCTCTGCAGCGTGCCATCACCCGGATGATGAGGGCCTCTGCCCGCACCTGGAGACAGGCCAGCTCCTGATGATGCCACTCTCCCACGCCGGGTTGCACAACAGGGGATGGGCCTAGTGCAGAAGCACGGGGAATGACCCCTCCCCGCATGCTCCGCCATGGACAGGGATTCCTCCCAGGTGTTCCCCATGCAGAAGCTGGTTGCTGCTTAGCAAGGGGGCCTGAAGGGTCCCAACTGGGGCTCCCAAGCCAGAGCTTAGACCGAGGGGTGTTATCTGGGCTTAGGCGCTTTGGAGGCCTGGACCTCTAAGCAAGTGTGTAGACAGGCCTCAGTTGGGGGTCCTGCCTCACCCTTTGCAGCAAAGCTGTGACCTGTGTTTGGACCCAGTTTGGGCCATGTAGTGCAGCAGCAGCTCATAGCTGGCTAAAAAGCTGTTCAAGCTCGCTCAGCTTCTTTATTTTTTTATTTTTTTTTTTGCAGGCCAAGACGCAGCAGCAAGACAGACTTGGGACCTACTCCAATTTCCAGTTTGCAAGTGACACCACATTTCGCTCCTCCACTCAACTACTAGCATCAGTCTACTCCCCTGCCCCTTAGCTCCTCCAATCAGTTAAGAGCCTATTTCTCCATTTTGAACAACCCCATAACTTAACTTATTTTGACCTGGTTGCTACTTCCACTCCGTCACGTATGTCCTTCGGTTCCACTTTATTTTAGCTCCGTACATGTCTTGAAATGGTCTTCCACAACCTCACCTTAGAAGCAGAGTTTGGCTGTTCCTTTAAGCCTCCTAAATAGCTGATTCTGTTTCAGATAATTACTGTGTTTCAACCTGCATGTAATATACCTGCTTGGTATAACTGGTTAATCATACACCTGTCTCTAATCCTCCAAATTTCCTGATCCCTGAAGTGTACAAAGTGTGCAAGTGGAAGAACTGACGCTGGTTTGAAGCATAGTCAAAAAGATCCATGTATGACCACCATGCTACAGCTAATAAAAAATGTGTGTCATTATAAATTGCAAAACAGGAACTGCTAGCACCAAAAAGTGTTATCACTCCACATTAACCACTTCAGCCCTAGAGGATTTTACCCCCATCCTGACCATTCAACACTGCGTCGCTTTAACTGACAATTGTGCGGTCGTGCTATGTTGTACTCAAAAAAAATTTACGCCTTTTTTTCCCACAAATAGAGCTTTCTTTTGGTGGTATTTGATAGCCTCCTCGTTTTTTATTTTTTGTGCTATAAGCAAAAAAAAAAGAGCATCAATTTTGCTTTTTTTTTACTTTTTTTACTATAATAAATATCCCCCAAAAATATATAAAAAATTTATTTTTTTTCCTCAGTTTAGGTATATGTATTTTTCTACATATTTCTGGTTAAAAAAAATAACGCAATAAGTATATATTGATTGGTTTGCAAAAAATCTATAGCATCTACAAAATAGGGGATAATTTTATGGCATTTTAATTTTTTTTTTATTAGTAATGGCGGCAATCTTCGATTTTTATCGGGACTGATGGGACCAATCAGTGCTATAAAAATGCATTGATTACTGTGTAAATGACACTGGCAGTGAAGGGGTTAACCACCAGGGGTCGGGGAAGGGGTTAAGTGTGTCCTAGGGAGTAATTCCCAGGGCAGAATGGGGAAATGCTTTGTTTACAAAAGCATCTGCCCATTCTTCCTCTCCGTGACATGATCGCAGGCACCTGGCGAACATCAATAAAGTGGATATACCTGTATGATCTTTTGCCTGCTAGTGCCATTCTGCCGACGTACATCAGCGTGTGCTGGTCGGCAAGCGGTTAAAGTCTTATATGGGTAGCAATCCACTATCATACACATTTTTATAATATAGTGTATATTTTATAATATAGTACAAATTATAGTGAGTTTGTCAGTGAAAAGTAAACTACATAAATCACGTGTTGCTATAACAAACATGTATAAATAAAAATTATATAGAACACTGTGCCCAATACAAGCACCAATTAGCTTAACAAGTGAGAAGAAAATTGCATGGTAAATTATGTGTTATTATAATAAACATGCTTAGATGAAATAAAAACCAGTAAGCTTAATAAGAAATGTCCAGAGAGGACCAGAGTGGGACCGGACTAAAAGGAAGGGATAGAGGAGGGCCGGACATGACCGTGTGTCTAGTGACACACGAAGGGGTGGGAAGGTGGCAGTCGGAAAGGAGGAAGACACGAGGAGGCAGTTTTTTCACTGCTCCTCGTTTTCGTTGAAAATGGCCGACGTGGAAGCGCTGCTGGAGAGGCTGCGGGCGGCGGCATCATCGCGGGGGCCCGACTGGCTGCAGCATCAAGTGGCAGCGACGCTGGACAGGTCCGTGGAGTTGGGGGAGGGCAAAGGAAGTTCGGGAGGTGGCAGATCGGTGGCACGTGGGTGGATCTCCAGGCCGCCATCAAGGTATTCTCCAGGGGCTGTGGTGGGGCCTGCAAGACTATCCAGGAGTCCACGGGGAGCACTCCTCCCCCCCAGCTAAGAGGAGCCAGCCGACATGCGGGAGGGGGCGGGGCCACGGATCTTCATGGCGGGACTTCACCCATTGAACTGGGTGCTGCAGCCCTCCATGGGCTGGGGGGGGCTTCTGGGAGACGGATCAGTCCCTCTGAAATGCAGAGAGGGTGGCCGTCAGCAGGGGGCTTCGGCGGGGGTGTCTCCCCCGGCCGTTCTACACGTAGTGGGGGGGTGGATGGCAGGACCCCCCGTACTGCTGGAAAAGGGGGACGCACAGCCGCAGGGGACATTTCAAGAGCTACCCCGCCAGCAGCCCTACGGGAGACGAGGGGGGCGGGCAAGCGGGCTCCTCATGGCACGGCCAGGAAGGGTGCTTTACCGGCCAGGGGTCCGGCGGTGACGGTCCCCCCTGCAGCCCTACACGGGCCGAGGGGGCGGGCAGAAAGGGGAGCGCTAGGCCAGCCGCTGCGGGCCGAGCGGGCGAGGACATGGCCAGTCTGGCGGGTGGGCGGAGGCCACTGGGTGACCAGGGGAGGGCATCATGGAGCAGGAGTGGTGCCCGGATCGGCCCTCCTGCCAGCAGAGCCGAGAGACAGTGGGTCCCGCTGGACAGCGGAGGGGCGGTCAGCATTCGGTATGGGGCGCGGAGTAGCCTGGCGTCCAGGGGCCCCTCACCAGGGCTGTCGCCATTTGAAGAGGACTTGGACGGTGAGAGCAGGTCGTAAGGGGAACTGTCAGAAGAGGAGGATGTGCCCAGTCGGCCGATTGCGTCAAGGGAGGTCAACTCAGCGGCTGTGGGGAGAACGCCCAGTCAGCCCTGTAAGTCGAACGATAACATTGTTTCCACTAGTGCTTTAAAGAGTTTGTTGGATTCTGTGTCGGTGGGGGGGAGGCGGGGCCTCCCGCACCGCCGCTGGCTACCTCTGACCAGACACGGGGTGGGAGTGTGGCCACAGGGGGGGGTGCGGGGACAGATGCACGAACTGTTGGAGGGTTTACGGGTTCTCGTAGGCCGTTTTGATGGTAGACAAGTTCAGGATCCGGTGGATGGGCGAGGTGTCGGCGGCGTGAGGCACGGGCGGTAGATTGGCTACTGTGGTAAACGGTAGTGAGGGGAACGGGGCGGTTCCCGCGGTCAGTCTGGCGACAGGTACTTCGGATAAGGTGAGTACGGTGGATACGCAGGGCGCAGAGAAGACGGCAAGGTCGGACATCGTGAGGATCGCAGATGCAGCTCGGTGCGAGGTATATGTCTGCTTCGAGGGACCGTTAGGTGCACATTTAAAACAGGAGGTGAGGGAAAAAATCTGGAAAGGGGAGTATGTGGAGATTTTCTCCCTTTTGCCACTGGAGAAATTCAACCTGGATAGGGTTAAGCCAGATGATACAAAGAAGGAGGATGAAGAGACACGTTGGTACCGTTTAATCCCGTAACTTTTTACAAGCGTTCGCCATTTTAGCAAGCGTCATTGGGGAAAAGAACCCCGAACACTGTTCGGTGTTATTTTGTTACATAGATGCTGTTGGGGAGGCCTATCAGGTTTATGGCGGCACGGCGTGGCTACGCTACGACGAGCAGTTTCGGCAGCGCAGGTGCGCCCTGCCTTGCGTTGGGACCATAAGGACATTAGCCTCTGGATGAGGCTAATGGCGTCGGCGAGGACCCCAACACAGCCATTTCAAGGGGGGGCCGGGAGTAGCCACTTCTCTGGACTGTCGGCCGGAAAGAAATGGGAAATGTGTGCTGGCAGTTCAATGAGGGCTCCTGCAAGTTCGGTGGTGCCTGCAAGTTCAAACATGAGTGTTCGGGCTGTGGGGGAGGACACGCACTCATGCGTGTTTTAAAAAAGGAAAACGTACCGGATAGCCTTCGCACAAGAGGGACGACGCCGGTGATGTGGGAAAGGATGGTTCCTTTCCTAAATAGGTACCCGGATAGCTCTACGAGGGTTTTCAGCATGGGTTTAGGATCCCGTGTGATTTGACGGTGGTGCCCCCGCTGGCAAAGAATTTGAAGTCGGCATTGCAACACCCGGCGGTGGTTTCAGAGACGCTGGATAAGGAGGTGGCCTTGGGGAGAATGGCGGGGCCCTTCGCGACCAGACCGTTAGCCGAGTTGGTGGTGTCTGGTGTGGTTCCCAAAAAGGAGCCTCACAAGTTTAGGGTGATTCACCACTTGTCATTCCCGAAAGGTGGGTCGGTGAATGATTTCATAGACCCAGAGGCTTGTACGGTATCGTATACATCGTTTGATGCGGCGGTCCGGTGGGTGAGGCGCTGCGGTCAAAGGGCGTTGATGGCAAAGTCAGACGTGGGAATCTGCGTTTAGGCTCCTGCCGATTCACCCGCATAGTTTTCGTTTGCTGGGTTGTAGTTGGCAAGTAGGAATGAGCCGAACACCCCCCGGTTCGGTTCGCACCAGAACTTTCGAACGGACCCCAAATTCGTAAGAAACGTTAGAACCCCATTGAAGTCTATGGGACTCGAACGTTCGAAATTAAAAGTGCTAATTTTAACTGCTAATATGCAAGATACTGTCCTAAAAAGGGTTTGGGGACCTGGCTCCTGCCCCAGGGGACATGGGTCAATGCCTAAAATGTTTTTAAAAATGGCCGTTTTGGCGGGAGCACTGATTTTAATCACGATTAAAGTGAAAAAAAAAGTAAAATATTCCTTTAAATATCATGCTTGGGGGGTGTCTATAGTTTGCCTGTGAAGTGCCACGTGTTTCCCGTGTTTAGAACAGTCCCTGCACAAAATGACATTTAATGGAAATAACGTCATTTAAAACTGCTTGCGGTTTTAAAGAGAGGCATGGAGCAATGCCGAAGGTATTCGGCGGAGGGCCGGCATGACAGGGGTTAACGAGGTGGAGCCAGGTAAGGGGGGAATGCCTGGGTCTGGACAGCTTAGAGTATGGGCGGGCTCCATACTTAGTTAGGCAGGAAGGGGAGGGGCCAGTCTGCACGAGGAGCCGTGAGGGTAAGGAGCTTCTTCCTTCCCTGCGGCCGTTTGTATTCGCAGTCGCGCAACCCCGCAACCCCCCCCCCCCACCCCCCATTCCGGATCGCCGTGGGGAAGTCGAGCGGCTGCTATATAAAAAAAAAACCCTTGGTGCTGTTCGTCTGGCCGGCCATGGCGGACGTTGAGCGGCTGTTACAGCAGCTGCGGGCTGCGGTGGCGGTGCACGGCACAGATTGGCTGCATGCCCAGGTGGGGGGGTTTTTGACAGGAGCCGGAGACGGGGGGGCTGTCCCTGCGCCCCCTGCTCTATCACGGCCTAGGAGGTCAAGGCCTCCAGAGCGCCTCAGCCCGGAACTCTCCTCCAGAGTCTAGCGCAGCGCTAGGAGCCCCACTGAGCGAGCCTCTAGGGACCCTAGCACGCAAACGTCGTACTCAGGCAGGAGGGGTTAGGCCCGGGAGGAATCCGCTGCCCCGGCGGGACTCGCGGGATGGGGCGGGGGGATCGCCCGCAGCCCATTCCTCCACGGGGGATCAGAGCCGCAGTGCGGCGCCCGGGTCGGCCTCTGAGGACACCCGGGTGGCTCGGCGGGGGAGAGCTATGGCTACGGGGACCAGCCTGATGCCTGGAAAGGCTGGTGCCCCCCCTTACAGGAAGGGGCGAGGGATTGGATGGTGGTCGGCAGCGGTGCAGCTAGGGGCGGCCGGAGTGAAACTGCGAAAGGCTGGGCGAGAGCGGCACCTTGTGCCAGTCGGGTCAGTGATGCGGAACAGCCTGGGCCCTCCTGGACTATGTCAAGGAGTGACAGCACGGACGGCCACGGCGGCGTCCAGCAGTCGGAAGTTTCGGCCGGGGCAGTGTTGGAGATCGGGAGGACGCCTCCTTGTCGGAGGGAGAGCTGGAAGACGGGAGCCAAGACGACTCCATTCCGGTGCCGGCAGCGATGGAAAGCGCGATGATGGCTCATGGAGGTCCGATTCCGCGGCAGCCTGGTAAGCGGCCGTATGGTCACCCTTTGTTGTCTTCTATGTGTGCGCCTGTGGTTGGGGGTGTGAGTGCTGGGGGTGGGGAGCATGGTGTGTCTGTCTCAGAGACAGGGGGGGTTGGATTCAGGATGGCCAGGGTCCGGTTCACAGGATCTGGCGCTGTTACTGGTGGGTTTGAGAGATATTTTGGGGCGGCTGGCTCCGGCGCAGGGTGCTGCTTTGCCCACGGCGGCTTGGGTACCTTCCTCGGATGCGATCGTGGGTGGAACGGGGCCCGGGGGATCCGGGGCGTTAGGTGTGGTGCCGGTCGCAAAATTGGCAGCTGTGGGGGCGCCTCCTGGCCCGCGGTCGGGGGGTGCACAGGGAGCCGGAGCTGGAGTCGCGAGTGCAGTGGATGGCGACCAAGGTAAGTCGAAGGAGAAGGAATGTGGACAGGGTGCGTTTGGCAGATTCTGTACGTTTGTTTTGAAGGGCCGCTGGGAGCACACCTGAAGCAGGAGGTTCGCGAAAAAATATGGCGAGGGGAGTATGTTGAGATCTTTTCGCTTCTCCCGCTAGAGAAATTTAATCTGGACAGAGGTAAATTGGATGACAGCAAGAAGGAAGAGGAGGAGAAGAGGAGATACAGGCTCATCCCCCGATCATTTGCTAATTGGCTTCAAGCGTTTGCCATTCTAGCTAGTGTGGTGGGCGAAACGGCGCTGGAAAACTGCTCCGCACTCTTTTGTTACCTCAATGCGATAGGGGAAGCTCACCGGGTTTACGGGGGTTTGGCTTGGCTCAGGTACGATGAGCAGTTCCGTCAGCGAAAGGCAGTACGTCCGTCATTGCGCTGGGATCACAAGGACATTAGTCTTTGGATGCGTCTCATGACTTTGGTGCGGCCTGGAAATTCGTTTTTTCAGGCGGGGGCCGGCGGATCTTCTGCCTCGGGACAGTCGGCCAACAAACGTAAGGGGTGTTGTTGGGCTTTCATCGAGGGGACTTGCAAGTTCGGCACCACATGCAAATTTAAACACGAGTGCTCCAGCTGCGGTGGGTCCCATTCCTTTACTAGATGTGCACAACGAGGCAAGGGTGGAAAGGGGGAGTTTGCAGGAAAAAGGGAAGACACCAGTGAGCATAACAAGGATGCGCCCATTTCTAGGTAGGTATCCGCGGAGGGAGGCGGTGGAGCTGCTGGTTTCAGGATTTGTCGAGGGCTTTCGGATTCCGTGTAGACTGGCACAGCCACCACCTCCTGCGGATAATTTGAAGTCAGCGTTTGCCCATCCAGAGGTGGTGTCTGCGAAGTTAGCGAAGGAGGTGGAGTTGGGACGCATGGCTGGTCCGTTTTCCTCCCCGCCGCTGGATAGGTTGGTAGTTTCCCCTTTGGGGGTGGTTCCCAAGAAGGAACCCAACAAGTTTTGGTTAATTCATCATCTGTCCTATCCGAAAGGGGGTTCGGTGAACGAGTTCATAGATGCAGATCTATGTTCAGTTTCTTAAACTTCCTTCGACGCGGCGGTGCATTGGGTTCGAGCATATGGGCAGGGAGCTTTATTGGCAAAAACGGATATTGAATCCGCTTTTAGGTTGTTGCCGATGCATCCGGACAGTTTTCATTTGTTGGGTTGCAAGTGGCAGGGGTCATACTTTGTTGATCAGTGTTTGCCCATGGGGTGCTCCATTTCATGTTCCTTGTTTGAAACTTTTAGTTCTTTCTTCGAGTGGGTGGTCTGGGAAGTGGCTGGGCTTCAGTCGGCCATCCACTACTTAGATGATTTCTTGTGTATTGGGCCGGCCGAATATAAGCAGTGTAGGATTTTGTTGGCTACTGTGCAGCACATGGCGGAACGCTTTGGCATTCCGGTGGCAGCGGAAAAAATGGAAGGCCCAGTGACGGCCTTGTGTTTCCTCGGGATTTTGATTGATACTGTGGCCATGGAATGCCGCCTCCCGGAGGACAAGTTGGCTGACTTGCAGGCGGCGGTTGTTGCGGCGCGGGGTGCTGGTAAGTTGACACTGCGACGGCTTCAGTCACTTCTGGGGAAGCTCAATTTTGCTTGTCGAATCATGCCGATGGGCAGGGTTTTTAACCGTCGGCTGGTGGCGGCTTCAGCTGGGGTTTCAGCGCCAGGGCATCACATTCGCTTGACGCAGGAACATAAGGCTGATCTGGGGTTTGGGAATCCTTTTTGGATTCTTATAACGCCAGGTCTATGTGGATGTCGGAAGCCTTGTCCAGTTTTGACTTGGAGCTGTTTATGGATGCAGCGGGATCAGCAGGTTATGGGGCGTATTTTGGGGGCCAGTGGAGTGTGGGCCCGTGGCCGTTGGAATAGCGTGAGGCGGCATTTACTCGGAATTTGGCCCTTCTGGAACTATTTCCGGTTGTGCTAGCGGTGGAGCTTTGGGGGTCACAGTTTTGTAACAAAAAAATCAGTTTTAATTGTGATAACATGGCGGTGGTGCAGGCGATTAATAGTGTGTCAGCGTCCTCGCCACCAGTGGTACGTTTGTTGAGGCATCTGGTGTTGGCATGTTTGCGATGCAATGCTTTTGTTTATGCTGTTCATGTCCCGGGGTGCACTAATTCATTGGCCGATGCTCTTTCTCGGTTTCAGTGGGACAAGTTTCGTTTGTTGGCGCCGGGAGCGGCGCAATTGGGAGTTCCTTGTCCGGCATGGCTGTGGCGGATTGCCTTGGAGTGACCGTGGCGCTGATTCGACGGTCGGTGAGTGAGGCGACCTGGTCCACATATTCAAAGGCCTGGGAAGAGTGGTTTGGTATGGTTCGGAATTTGGGTGAGGTGGTTGATGTCGGGGATGAGGTATTCTTGGTGTTGTATTTTATCGGACGGAATGTAGAAATGGGAGTTTCGGTGTCTAACAGTAAGTTAGCGGGGTTGGCGTTCTTGTTTAAGTTGATGGGTCGCAAGGATTGCACTAAGGATTTTTTGGTGCGGCAAGCGGTTAAGGGATACCGCCGGGGCCGTCGATTGGCGGATTGTCACCGCCCGATGTCCTTTGAGTTGTTGGGATCATTGTTTCAGGTGCTGCCAGGAGTGTGTTCATTGGACTATGAGGTCCTGTTGTTTAAGACGGCTTTTTCCTTGGCATTTTTTGGGGCGCTGCGTATCGGGGAATTGGTTTCTTCATCGAAAAAGGGGTTTGATGGATTGCAGTCTGCCGATGTGCATTTCAGTGGTGTTTTGGTGTTTTTTTGGATCCGGAGGTCCAAGACTGACCAGATCAGGCAGGGGGCGAGGGTGGAGTTATTTGGTGTGGACGAGTCTCCGATTTGCCCAGTACAGGTGGTGGCTCGTTTCCTGGAGTCTCGCCCAGCTGGGTCAGGACCCCTTCTATTGCATGCGGATGGTTTGGCATTGTCTAGGTATCAGTTTACGGCAGTGTTCAGGAAATGTCTGGGGTTATTGGGGTTTTGCCTTTCGGACTTTGCGTCTGACTCCTTTCGGATTGGGGCAGCTACTGAGGCAGCCCACTGGGGGTTAAGCGAGGGGGTATTACAGCACGTCGGCAGGTGGGAATCGAGGCGTTTCCGCCTGTATGTTCTTCCACAGTTACTTTGAGTGAATATTTGTGTGGTTAGTTGGGGTATGTATGTTGTCCTGTTTGTCCCCTCGGTTATGGTAAAGGGAGGAGGATGGTTTGGGCACCTTTAATACTGGGGATGTGGTGTGTTGTTTTTTCTTTTCAGACAGGGGCTCCTGCCTTATTTGGATAATGGGACACTCATATGTCCACTGGGGAGCGAGAAGAGCGGACGTGCGACCTGACAGACGTCAACTGGGCATTCCCCGGGAAGAGGCTGTGGTTCGGTGGATCGGTAGGCCAGGCCTGCTGTGGAGCCGAATTGTTCCGGATTTTGAACATTATGCTAGGCTGGACAGGCCCCCCGATGTTTTGGTGCTTCATGCTGGGGGGAATGATTTGGGGCTGAGGTCCATGCGGGAGCTCATCCGGGACATTAAATTTGATTTCTTGCGGCTGCGCATGGATTACCCAGACTTGCTCACAGTCTGGTCTGACATGGTAGCATGCATGCACTGGAGGTGGGCCAGGTCTGTGGTGGTCATCAACACGTCCAGGGTAAAAATTAATCGGGAGGTGGCCAGATTTTTGAGGAGGAATGAAGGTTTAGCGGTGAGACACCATGAGCTTGAGGAGGAGCCCTGGAGATATTTGCGAGGGGATGGTGTACATTTGACCGATGTGGGAATCGACATGTGGTCTCTGGGTTTGGAGGAGGGTGTGCAGAGGGCCCTGAAGGTGTGGAGGGCCTCTCAAACCTAAGGTGTCAGGTTTGAGTGGCGGTGGCGGGGTGCAATATGGGCACCTAAAGGGCATGGTTTAGGGACCCGTCTGAGGGCGGCTCCCAGTTGGTATATGGGTACCTGCTAGTTGTCTCTGAGTCAGAGGCTTTAGCGACTTGAGGCCTGAGAAGTGGCTAGCAGGTACAGTCATGTGTTATGCCTATTGGACCTTGTGCCCCATGGTGGTGATAAAACTGAAAAGATATATATATATAGGTAAAAAGGTTATTACGTTATTTTATGTTAATTATAAAATTTACATATTGGTTAATAAAAATAAGAATGGCTGCTGTGGCCAATTCACTCCACCCCTGTGTTGTGTGATCATTAGGGAGTGGGATGGGCTATTGGTAACGGGTTCAGCCATAGTTAATACCATAGTCAAGAGAGGCACGGAGCAATGCCGAAGGTATTCGGCGGAGGGCGGGCATGTCAGGGGTTAACGGGGTGGAGCCAGGTAAGGGGTGAATGCCTGGGGCTGGCCAGCTTAGAGTATGGGCGGGCTCCATACTTAGTTAGGCAGGAAGTGGAAGGGGAGGGGCCAGTCTGCACGAGGAGCCGTGAGGGTAAGGAGCTTCCCACCCACCCGCCCTAAGATTGGAGGAGATGGTGGTGATGGTAGGGAGAGGGGGGCCGGAATACTGGTTGGTGTTTGTTTGGCTGGGTGCAAGGTACTTGTGAAGGTCATATGGGCACCTAAAGGGCATGGTTTAGGGACCCGTGTGAGGGCGGCTCCCAGTTGGTATATGGGTATCTGCTAGTTGTCTCTAAATCGGAGGCTTTAGCGACTTGAGGCCTGAGAAGTGGCTAGCAGGTACAGTCATGTGTTATGCCTATTGGACCTTGTTCCCCATGGTGGTGATAAAACTGAGAAGATATATATATATATATATATATATATATATATGTAAAAAGGTATATATTGGTTAATAAAAATAAGAATGGCTGCTGTGGCCAATTCACTCCACCCCTGTGTTGTGTGATCATTAGGGGGTGGGATGGGCTATTGGTAACAGGTTCAGCCATAGTTAATACCATAGTCATGTTATATCTGGTTCATGCAATATGGTTGAAAATCATTGAGAAAAATGGCATGGGTAGCCCTCCCTGCCCATTACCAGCCCCTTTGGGTCTTGTATGGATATTAAGGGGAACCCTGTACCCATATTAAAAAAAGGAAATACGTGTGGCCCCCAGGCCCTATATACTCAGAACAGCAGTATACAGGCGGTGCAAACAAGACAGGGACTGTGTATGTTTGTTGTGTTAAGTTGAATCTGTTTGTAATTTTCAACTGGTACATTTTTAAAGTGTAGCTCCAGTCAAAAAATCTATTTTTAAGCTTTTTGGAAAACATAGGGAAGGGTTATCACCCCTGTATAATTTGTTTTGCCGTCCGTCTTTTTTCATCTCACTTGCTGTTGTCTCCTTCCGTTTGCAAGTAGGAGATGTTTGTAAGTTGGATTTTTGAAAGTAGGGGCCTGCCCTATATGCTCTGCAGAAATGGCGGAACAAGGTGTTGGTTTTGCCACAAGATTGTAAGCCCTCAAAGTGACTCTTGGTGGGCGCTGGAGCGCCCTGCTGTGAACGATTATATCAAGAATTGTAATTACATGCCATTGTTGAACAGTGGTAGAAAAATTGGGCCTTAGGCACTGGTGCTGGTGCCACCACACTGCAACCTCTCCCATATCCTCTAGTTGTAGTGCAGGAATGAGCCCTGCTGCAAAGCATTGCATCAAAAATTGTAATTAAACGCCCCTGTTAAACAGGGGCAGAAAAATTGGGCTGGTGGCATCACCCAGAACCAAAAATATTCTTCCAACATATCAGCGGAGGAGGAAGAGGATAGACAATCAACATAACAGGACAGTCACTCTGCATCAGCATAGGCAGCCTTGAAGGGATGTGATATTTCAAAAAAAATTTTTTCGGTTACATCAGCTTCAGGTGCTTGGTAGCTGTAGGTGATCCAAGACTGATTCATCTTGATGAAGGTCAGTCGATCAACTGATTCGGTGGACAGGCGCACCCTGTGATCGGTAACAAAGCCACCAGCAGCACTGAAGGTGCGTTCCGAAAGAACACTGGATGCAGGACAGGCCAGTAGCTCTGGCCAGTGATCCATCCTCAAGACCCAGTAAGCCAGAGGATTTTCGGTGGGAAAGGTGTCCAAGTCTGACCTTGCTCCTAGGTATTCCTGCACCATGTAAATCAGATGCTGGTGATGGTTGCTGGAACCGATCATACCTTTGGGCTGCGGACTAAAAAATTGTCTGAAAGCATCGGTCAGACGGCCACCTTCTCCACCGCTCCTTCTGACCGATGCCTCAGCAACACGTTGTCCAGGACCAGGAGTTTGTAACCTCCCAGTCTCTGGGAACGCGTTGCACAGACCTTTCTGCAAGGCCTCCCGGAGATGTCTCATCCTCTGCTCCCTCTGCGATGGCAAGATAAGGTCGGCAACCTTACCCTTGTACCGTGGATCAAGGAGAGTGGCCAGCCAGTAATGGTCCCTCTCCTTGATCCGAAGAATACAAGGATCCTTCCGCAGGCTTTGCAGGATCAGAGAGGCCATGCAGCGTAGGTTAGCTGAGGCAATTGGTCTGGAGTCCTCTGGGTCACTAAGGACAACATAATCCGCAGCTACCTCCTCCCAGCCACGTACAAGTCCACGGGTTTCTTGGGACTGTAAATCATCCCTACAAGACTGCTGCTGATGCTGAGTGTCAGCCTCCACCTCCATGCTGACACAATCATCCTCCTCCTCCTCCTCCTCTTCCTGTGTGATGGGTGGCACAGCAGGAACACTGTCTGGATAAAGGGGGCCTTGAGAGGCAAGGAAGTCCTCCTCTTCCTGCCTCTGTTCTACCTCAAGTGCCCTGTCCATTATTCCACGCAGCGTATGCTCCAAGAGGTGGACAAGAGGTACAGTGTCACTGATGCATGCACTGTCACTGCTCACCATCCTTGTGGCCTCCTCAAACGGTGACAGGACAGTGCATACATCCTTGATCATGCCCCACTGGCGTGGTGAGAAAAAACTGAGCTCCCCTGACCCTGTCCTGGTGCCGTAGTCGCACAGGTACTCATTGATGGCCCTCTGCTGCATGTGCAGCCGCTGCAGCATGGCCAACGTTGAGTTCCACCTGGTGGGCATGTCACATATAAGGCGGTTCTTGGGCAGATTCAACTCCTTTTGGAGCTCAGTCAGCCGAGCACAGGCATTAAATGATCGGCGGAAATGCACACAGACTTCCCTGGCCTGCTTCAGGACATCCTGTAAGCCCTGGTACCTGCCCAAGAACCTCTGCTCCACCAGGTTAAGGACGTGAGCCACACATGGCACATGGGTCAGTTGTCCCTGTCGGAGGGCAGAGAGGAGGTTGGGGCCATTGTCACAAACCACCATTCCTGGCTTAAGCTGGTGGGGCATCAACCACCTCTCGGCCTGCCCCTGCAGAGCTGACAAAACATCCGCCCCAGTATGGCTCCTGTCCCCCAAACAAACCAGCGCAAGCACGGCATGGCATCGTTTTGCCTGCGTACTTGCGTAGCCCCTGGAACGCCTAAGGAGCACCGCTGGTTCTGAGGACAGAGCACTGGAAGAGGCCATGGAGGAAGAAGAAGAGGAGGGGGTGGAGGAGAGAGGTGTGTCACAACCAATAGTAGCATTTTGGAGGCGTGGTGGCGGAACAACCTCCAACACTACTGCACCTTGTCCTGCATCCTTCCCAGCTGCGAGACGAGTGACCCAATGGGCCGTGAAAGACAGGTAAAGTCCCTGTCCATGCCTGCTGGACCATGAGTCAGAGGTAATATGCACCTTACCACTGACCGCCCTGTCCAGCGAGGCAAGGACATTGCCTTCCACATGCCGGTAGAGAGCCAGAATCGCCTTCCGTGAGAAAAAGTGGCGTTTGGGGACCTGCCACTGAGGAACCGCACATTGTACAAACTCACGGAAGGGGGCCGAGTCTACCAACTGAAAAGGCAGCAGTTGAAGTGCTAGCAATTTAGCATTCAACCGCTGGGCATGTGGATGGCTGGGAGTGAACTTCTTTCGCCAGTCCAGCAGCTGGGGCAGGGACATTTGCCTGTTATAATCGGACGTGGGTGTACTGCTAGCAGAGTGCCCAGAAGCACTTGTCTGTGACACACCTAATTCTACACCTTCATTCCTCTCAGAGCAGGTTTCAGAGAGGACTGAAGGTCTAGTGGGGTTGCAGATCCCAGCTGATGAGGAGCAAGGAGAGGTCCGCTTTGTTCTTTGGTGTGGGTCTTTGAGGTACGCTTGCCAACGAGCTGCATGGCAGGTCAACATTTGTCTGGTCAAGCATGTGGTGCCCAAGCGGCTGATGTTTTGGCCACTCGAGATACGCTTGAGACATATGTTGCAAATAACAGCAGTGCGATCTGATGCACTCGTCTCAAAAAAGGCCCACACCAAAGAACTTTTAGAATAACGCGCAGAGGCAGCGCCCTGCACAGGCGGAGCTCTGCGGTGTGATTCAGTCGGTGTGCTGCCCCTAAGCTGGCCCCCGGAGGGCATCCTGCCTCGTTGGACATGTGCCTCCTCCTCCTCCTCTCTCCTACCAGGCACCCACGTGGAGTCAGTGCCCTCATCATCCCCTCCCTCTTCATCGCTGGAGCAAACCTGGCAGTATGCTGCAGCTTGTGGAACATGACTGCCAGATTGCTGTCCTTCTTGAGCATCCCCTCTCTCTGCATTCACGCTACTGCCTTCCTCTAGCTGAGTATCATCATCAGAGCCTACAAAACACTGGGCATCCTCCTGGAGCATGTACCCAAAACTGTGCTCAAAGAGCTCAGGAGACTCCTCAGGAGGACGTGGTGGGTCTAGGGAAGGAGTCACTGATGATGACATTGAGAGGAGGGAAGACGATGCGTTGGCAGCTGCTTTGCTAGTACCCTGAGCCTGGGTGAGAGAGGATGAGGAGTATGAAGAGGGCTTGGTCATCCACTCTACCAAGTCGTTGGCATGTTGCGGCTCAACATGTCCAGCTGCCGAAAAGAAGGACAAGCGTGTCCCATGGCCACGTGCTGATGATGACGATGCACCGCGGCCACGACCAGCACTGTTGTCTCTAGACACATCCTGCTTGCCCTCTTTTATCGGCTTGCGCCTGTCTGCCTCTCCTTGCTGGCCTTCCAGACATGGTAATGGCCTGAAGGGAGTTGGGAAAACCAGCAATTGGGTAGTGTATATTGTGCTGGAGCTACACACAACATCCACTAACTCCTGCAGATGGCAGATGGCTCAATTAGAGAAGAGCTATGTAGGTGGATATAGCGGTGTATACTGGGTTCAGAGCACGCAGACAGCACGCACAATCTCCTACCACTGACTGCAAGCTCTATTTAAAACGAGCAAGATAGCTAGCTATATAGATGGATATAGCGGTGTATACTGGGTTCAGAGCACGCAGACAGCACGCACAATCTCCTACCACTGACTGCAAGCTCTATTTAAAACAAGCAAGATAGATAGCTATATAGGTGGATATAGCGGTGTATACTGGGTTCAGAGCGCGCAGACAGCACACACAATCTCCTACAACTGACTGCAAGCTCTATTTAAAACGAGCAAGATAGTTAGCTATATAGGTGGATATTTTTTATTGATAATGACTGCTACCAATATAACATATTACAAACAAACTTTACAAATCACTTTACAAACAAACCAAACAATACTACAACTTAATTATTTAGCAACACTTTGCCTACACAGGGGGGACATAACCAAATCACGTACTTGGTCATCTGACATCCTGTCAAGAACCTTGTCCCACTCATAACGTTCTTTCTTTTTCTTTTTCTTCCTAACAAGAACTTTACCACCACTATTAGGATCAGGACCACCATCATCCCCCGGGACTTCTTGCGCCACTTCCCCTTGAGCCGTTTCAACAGACCTACTCACTACTTTACTGTACCCATGTTCGTCTCCAGACACCGAGGAGGCCGAAGACTCAACTCCCTTACCCGAAAGGCGACATGGAGAGGAAGGAACCGGACTGGGGGATCTGAGAGGACTCCTACTCCGCGAGGAGCTTACCCGTGCCGGTTTCCTCCTTGCTGACCTCCTCCTCACCACTCTCCCTCTTTTCTCCTCCGCCGGGCTTAGCCCACGACGAGACGCTCTGCTACATGGAGCACCCCCAGCACGAGGAGAAGTAGCAGGAAGACTCTTCCCTAAGGGACCTTCATTAGTGGGACCGACTACACCTTCCATTGGGGCTTCGTTAACAGACGGGCCTTGACCCCTGGGTACTTTGCTAGCATCGGGGGTCACCTCAGCATCAGTTCCCCTAGGGGGTGCTTCCTTGGTTTTCCCCACCACATTTTGATTACCCTGAGCATTTCCCCCTGTGGGCCCAGGGGGAGGTCCCTCCCCCCTGGGTTGACCACCAGGTGGAACATCACCTCTGTAGGCCTTAGGGCACCTGCTAAATGGGTGACCCATTTGGCCACACAGATTACAACAGATAAGGCCACATGCATCGCTTGAGTGGCCAAATTTGTTGCACTTTATGCACCTAACAACTGTGCAATCTGCGCTTAGGTGGGTTGGACACCCACACTTAAAACATCTCCGGGGTTGTCCTGGATAGAACACCAGGATTCGGTCCCTCCCGATAAATGCACTACCGGGAACATGCGCCACCGTATTACCGGCTCTCCATAACCGAATCCTGGTGTTCCAAGCCCCGGTCCAAACTCCCCGCCCATCCAGGCACTTATTTAGGGGACACTGCAATTGGCCGTGCCTACTCAGCCAAGTTGAGATGTCCTCCGGGGGCAGGCTTTCATTCCTCACCAGAATAGTGAGGGTTTTCACATCTTCTTGCCGACTCAAGGGGATGATCCTGAAACCCTTCCAGGGATCAGTCCCCTTGATCAACCCAAAAGAGGTGATAAAAATCTCCATCACCACTAGGTTTGTGAAACTCAAATCAAAATCATGAGACCCTGCAGGGTGGATGACCGCAAAAATTTCACAAACTTTAATTCCCAGTGATAAAATCATGTCAACCACCTGGCCCCTACTAGGGCACTGACCTTCCCCCTCCCACCTTAACTGTACTACATTACGGCGCTTGCGCTCCGGGCCACCCGCACCCCGAGACCACGAATTGGCCCCAGAAGGTTGACCAGCCGGGGGAGCACGGAAATTACCAGCCCCAAACTGGTCATACAGGTGGCCCAGAGACACA
This sequence comes from Lithobates pipiens, assembly GCF_037356315.1. Taxonomy (NCBI): domain Eukaryota; kingdom Metazoa; phylum Chordata; class Amphibia; order Anura; family Ranidae; genus Lithobates; species Lithobates pipiens. Next base: position 97,586,862 of record NW_027507788.1, on the reverse strand, counting down.
TTCGCCCCTGCGACATTTGCGTAAGAACGCCTTTCTCCCAAGGCATTCAGGAGCCTGGCCTCCGGTGAACCCCTCAAAACAGATCCTGGGGCAGAAACCCCTTCTTTAGGATCCGGATGAGCCACCCCAGCTTCCAAGCCCCGAATACCTTCCTCCAACTCCATACCTCCTTGCTGGACCTCCGGGAGACCCTCCACCAGACCACTTAGCGATTGGTCACGGAGAAGGGCATCCAGGCCATCCGACTCCTCTGCAGTCTCATGAGCCCCACATGAGTCCACTTGTACATTTTGTGACCCTTCCAAGCCTTTAATAAACACCAATGCTGGATCGTCAGCCTCATCTACATCCCCCATGGGACAATCACCCCATGCTGACACTTGTCTAGGGGGTAGATTGTCCGAGATTTCCATACACTCATTTTCCTCCCGTTCGGATACTACAAAAGCTGCCGACCGAACGTTCTTCACGCGGCCAACTTCCGCTTCCGGCCCTGGCGTCACTTCCGGCGCGACCGCAGCTTTCCTCCTTACAGAAACCCCGCCAAATTCTCCCGCCAAACGATTGTTAGTGTCAGCATGGGAAGACGGCGTCCCTCCATGCTGTCCCGCCATTGCTTCACTACTGGACACCGCTGTGTTTACTACAGAGGTAGCCAGGCTGACCTGAGTCTTTTGTCCACCTTTACCCTGGAGCTCCTTCCCCTTACCCTGTGACCGGGTTGCAGCAGTGGCAGCCGACAACTCAGCTGACGGCGTGCCCTGCCCGCAAACACCGGCTGGGTTCACTGGGGATTTACAAGGTAAGTCCGTGGCTTTTTTAGTCTCCATCAGTCTTTCCAGCTGTACCACTAAACTCTGCTTTCCTCTCTGACCTTGGCTTGGCACTGCACCACTGGCGTCCACAGCTACCACTGGGTCTGCAGCCCTGGCAACAGGCTGAGAACCACTAGGCTTGCCGGGACCCACTGTAGCGCTACCTAAGCCCTTAGTCACTGGGATAGAGTCTCTCATGTCACCTTCTGTCTTTGCCTTGGTCCTTATCTTTTCCGGGGACACAACCTTCTGCTTTTCTCCTCCATCTGTCTGTGCACTCTCACTTGTGGGTTCCTCTGCCTCTCTCATGGGCTCCGCCGCCTGTGATAGACGCTGGTTGCGGCGTCTTACCGCTTGAGAGCCCTCATCGCACGCCACTCTCATAACTTTTTCTATTCTCAACAGAAAGTCCTTTTCGCTTGAGGCACTTTCAATTAGATTTGATAAAAGCTCACCAAGCATGTTACACTGCTCTTTCAGTCCATCTATGACAGGCTTGAATTCTGTTCTCTTCTTGATACCTGATCTGTCGCGTCTATTCCTCAGCTCGGCCAAAACTTTCATTTTTTCGCAGTAACAGCGAGAAGCCTTTACCATTAAGCTCTGGGCTTTTCTTTTCCTCTCCGCAGATTTCTCCACGTCTTCTCCTGGCTGTCTCAGAGACCAGTCAACCAAGTCAAGCTGGTTTTCTAAGTACAGCCTCTCCTCCTCAACGAACTCCAGGAGCTTCAGGGCTCCACGCCTTTCCTCAGGCCGAGAAACAGGCCCCTGGCCTGGGCTGACCGACGCCATCAGCTCCCTGTCCTCCTCCACCACTCTGGAAGTCCTCAGAGCTCAGAGCACGCAGCCAGCACGCACAAGCTCCTAACACTGACTGCAAGCTCTATTTAAAACGAGCAAGATAGCTAGCTATATAGATGGATATAGCAGTGTATACTGGGTTCAGAGCACGCAGACAGCACGCACAATTTCCTACCACTGACTGCAAGCTCTATTTAAAACGAGCAAAATAGTTAGCTATATAGATGGATATAGCGGTGTATACTGGGTTCAGAGCACGCATGACAGCACGCACAATCTCCTACCACTGACTGCAAGCTCTATTTAAAACGAGCAAGATAGTTAGCTATATAGGTGGATATAGCGGTGTATACTGGGTTCAGAGCACGCAGACAGCACGCACAATCTCCTACCACTGACTGCAAGCTCTATTTAAAACGAGCAAGATAGTTAGCTATATAGGTGGATATAGCGGTGTATACTGGGTTCAGAGCACGCAGACAGCACGCACAATCTCCTACCACTGACTGCAAGCTCTATTTAAAATGAGCAAGATAGCTAGCTATATAGATGGATATAGCGGTGTATACTGGGTTCAGAGCGCGCAGACAGCACGCACAATCTCCTACAACTGACTGCAAGCTCTATTTAAAACGAGCAAGATAGCTAGCTATATAGATGGATATAACGGTGTATACTGGGTTCAGAGCACGCAGACAGCACGCACAATCTCCTACCACTGACTCCAAGCTCTATTTAAAACAAGCAAGATAGTTAGCTATATAGGTGGATATAGCTGTGTATAGTGATGGCCGAACAGTTCACCCGGCGGTCGTTTCGCGGCGAATTTCGGCTGTTCGCGATTCGCCGTATCGGCGGACTATTGCCGCCGTTCGCCCGGCGGACTTACTGTGTAAAAGAACTTTGACCTATGATGACACATCCATCATGGGGTATAGGACAGCCAATTGAGACATTACAGCACATGGACACTTGGACATTCCCCCTAACCTATAAATACACCCGATCCGGCGGCCATTTTACATTCTTTCTTCTGTCACTATAGGGAGATGTTGCAGTGTGGAGCAGGGAGAGATTCCAGTGACCCAAATTGCTAGCTGTTTGGTACACAAAAGTTCTTTTCAGGACTGGTATAGGTGTTAGGTGTATATTGGTTTGCTGTGCTACTGATTGTTGCAGCAGCCAGAGTGTCTTTTGTCAGTTTAGAGAAAGGGACAGGACGGTGTGTGCTGCAGGGAGTGTCAGTTTAGTCATCATCATTAGCTGTTACTATCAGGTCCACAAAAGTGCTATTCCAGTGATTGTTCCAGTAGCCTCTGTTTTGCCAGTTTATATAGGGACAGGCAGGAAGCAGTGTGTCAGGCAGTGAGGGTCAGTTTAATCAGTATCTGTTACTATATTAGGTCCACAAAGGTTCTTTTCAGGACTGGTATCAGTGGTATGGTAATAGGCTTGTACACGTATAATATTCTTTCTTCCAAATATAGAAAGAATATTATACTTGCCTGCTGCCCTTCTGCTGCAGTTTGCTTATCATTCACAACCCACTTGTTCCACAAACCTCATTATAAGGACTGTTAACTTGGTCTGTCTAGGGTGTTACAGTACATAGGGTTGAGTGAGGTACAGTCTGCTACTCTATAAGGACTGGTATAGGTCCACAATACATAGGGTTGAGGTGCACTACTGCTGACCGCTGCCCTATACTGCAGCAGTCCTTCATCGGTATAAGGACTGACGTACAGTCTGCTAATCACTCACACACAACCTACTTGGTCCACAAAAGTCCTTATAAGGACTGGTAAGGTATAGGGTGCTACAGTACATAGGGTTGAGTGAGGTACAGTCTGCTACTCTATAAGGAGTGGTATAGGTCCACAATACATAGGGTTGAGGTGCACTACTGCTGACCGCTGCCCTATACTGCAGCAGTCCTTCATCGATATAGGGACTGAAGTACAGTCTGCTAATCACCCACACACAACCTGCTTGGTCCACAAAAGTCCTTATAAGGACTGGTAAGGTATAGGGTGCTACAGTACATAGGGTTGAGTGAGATACAGTCTGCCATTCTATAAGGACTGGTATCGGTCCACAATAAATAGGGTTGAGATACACTACTGCTGACCACTGCCCTATACTGCAGCAGTCCTTCAGGGTCATTTAAAAAATGACAGGCAGAGGAAGAGGCAGGCCCTTCCGCAGGGGTGGTAGGGGTAGGGCAGGAGCAACAGGCTTGAGCCAAAGTGGGAAGTTGCAGAAGGTGCGTTCAATTACTTTAAAGGACGCACCAGACTTGGTTGAGTGGCTCGCTCAGCCTTACTCTGCACCCTCCTCATCCTCTTGATCTGCACCCTCTTCTTCACTCTCTGCTATGTGCACCCCCAAAGACACTACCACCAACACCACCACCACATACCTTCCGCTTGAGTCACAGGAATTATTTTCCAATCCATATGAAGAGGACATTTCTGATGCGCAGCCACTCTTGGTATTGGATCAGGAAGAGGAGGTAGCAACAACCGCTACTCAGCAGTCTGACGACAGTACCCAGATCAGCCCAAGGAGGAGGTTGGTCCCAGTGTTGCTGCCTACTCCGAGATCTCTACTTATAGCGGTGGGGAAAGTGACGTTGATGATGACGTGTCTAGTGATGTCACATGGGTGCCCACAAGAGAGGAAGAGGAGGGGAGTTCAGAGGGAGATATGGACCAGCAGATAGGGAGGAGAAGCAGCAATAACTTACATTGCACAGGAGGGACAAAGCACACTGCAAATGTATCAGGAGCGAGTCATCGACCATGTACGGTCACATCTGGCGCTCCCAGGACACCGGCACATGGCTCCGCAGTGTGGGCTTTTTTTAACGTGTCCGCTGCTGACAATAGCGTTGCCATCTGCAATCTTCGCAGTCAACGCATTCGTCGCGGTAAGCCCAACACTCACCTAGGGACGACCGCCTTAAGAAGGCACATGAGCAGCCATCACGAGCCCAGTGGGAGCAACGGAACACACAAAGCCACACTGCAGGCTCTCACCGTCCAGCCTCGTCTTCTACTTCTCCTTCTCCTCTCTCCTCACAATTGTCCTCCACTCCACCTTCCATCACGCCAAGCTCAAGTTTTTCTGCAAAAAGACAGGCTTCCGTGGGCCTAATGTTTGAGCGTAAAAAAATGATGACGCCGGATAACCCTTTTGTCCAACGGTTGATGGCTGGCTTGTCAGAACTCATAGCCCGCCAACTACTGCCATATAAACTGGTGGACTCGGAGGCCTTTCGCAAATTTGTGGCCATTGGAACACCACAATGGAAGGTCCCAGGAAGGAAGTATTTCTCAGAGAAGGGCATCCCAGAGCTATATGGCCATGTTCAGCGGTAAGTGAATGTAACTCTGGCACACAGTGTCGGTGCCAAGATACATCTGACCACAGACACGTGGTCTAGCAAAACCGGGCAGGGAAGGTATATCACTTTTACTGCCCACTGGGTGAACCTTCTGACGGCCGTCAAACATGTAACCCGTGGCACCCGTGTAGATTTGGTTTTACTGCCATGGATTGCATGCAGGGCTGACTCTTCTTCTCCTCCTCCTCCTACTCCATCCTCCTCGCTCTCCTCCTCAGCTGACTCCTCCTTTTCCGCTGCTAGCGTCTCTTCCGCTGTGCCGCCCAAGCTCCCCAGAACCTATTAGACATGCCAGGTGAGACGTTGCCATGCCGTGCTGCATCTGTTGTGCCTGGAAGCCAAGAGCCACACTGGCCCGGCACTCCTTTCAGCTTTGCGTTCACAGGCAGATCAGTGGCTAACATCGCTCAATTTGACAGTTGGTAAAGTGGTGTGTGACAATGGTGCCAATCTGCTTAGCGCATTAAAACAGGGCAAAATGGGGGGCGTGACCGGAAGCCGAGCTGGACGGACGCTGCGAGTGAGAGCTCTCCTCCAGCCCAGCACTACATCGGCCTGCATCGGGGGCATTTTACCTTCTAGGATGGGGAGATCACGGGCTACCAGGTCCTCATCCACCTGGGGGTCGTCTCAACCGCCCCCGGGCTCTTCGGCCTCCCTCACGTCCTTTTTTCGGCCGCCCGGAGGATCGTCCGGTGAAGGCCGCAAGATGGCGCCGGCCGACCCGGCCACGCTACGGCGGGACCAGGCATCTCCTCCTCGGCTCCTACAGCGCGACTCCCGCCCGGAGCCTTTACCCCAGCACTCCGCGGTCCTCACCCGCGAACTAGACGGCTCGCTCATATCTCTAAACTCCTCTGGGGAGTCCCAGCACGTCCGGGCCGGGCTGGAGGACAGGCCGCGGCCCGGTGTAGGCCGCGACGGCAAGATGGCGGCAGCGGACCCGGCGACACAGCACAAGCACGGCTGGACTGCTCCACGGGACGGTCGCGGGTCCCCGCAAGAGCCGCCATGCACAGGAGCATCACCGTGGGTGAGTGACAGCCCTCCCTCCTCCACTCCACCATCCGCCCCGCAGGGGCCTCAGGCCACAGACCAGCAGCTTCCCTCATCTCCCACTCAATGCTCTGAGGCCTTCCCCCGCTTACTGCGGACAGCCCCGGACCCAGCCATGGCAGTGTCTCCCTCCCCATCTGCACCAGGAGCCACGGAGGACCCCCCCTGCAGTGCGGAAGACGCAGCGCCCCCCCTGACCGAGGGGGGGACTCTGCATATCCGGCAGTTCTCTGCCCCCCCAAGACCCAGCGGCAGCCTCGATCCAGGGACGCGAGTCTGCCCAGAGCGCACATGGCTAGCCATCCCACCTATGCCCAGGTGGTCCGCCCCCACTCCCCACACTCCCTGAATGTCCGCCCGGACCCCTCCTTGGACTCCCCCCATGCTACCTCATGGTCCGAACACTTGCACCCCCCTTCATCCCGGCCCCCCTTTTTGGCAGCAGGGTCGGGGCAGGGAGGCTCTCCTCCATGCTCACTGCCGCTCCAGCCCCCCATGGGGCATCACGAGGGTGGATATCCCCCCTGGCACTCCTATCTGTCAGCCATCCCCACCAAAGATGATTTTAAACAACTCGTGGCGGAAGTGCAAGCCACCTGTCGTGCTGAAATCCAGTCCCTGCACGCCGGCCTTAAACACCTGGCTGAACGAGTCGAGATGGCGGAGGAGGAGATTCAGGAGACCAAGCTGGCAGTACACCACACTCAGGTAGAGAGCTCGGACCACCGACTCCTCCTACGGGACATGCAGCATCACGTGGAAGATCTTGATAACAGGGGCCGGCGGAACAACATTCGCGTCCGTGGCCTCCCCGAAACCGAGGGACCCGAGGACCTGCAGACCAATCTGCAAGCACTGTTTAATGGAATGCTGGGAGAAGACCCGGCCAAGCCCATTGAGATGGACAGAGCCCATCGAGCCCTCCGCCCCAAGGGCCCGGCCTCCAAACCAAGAGATGTTATCTGTAGGATCCACTCTTTCCCCCTCAAGGAAGACATCATGCGTAAGTCCCGCCCCATACGCAATCTTATGTTTGACAACGCTCCGATCCAGGTTTACCCGGATGTCTCCTGGATAACCCTCCAAAAACGACGGCTGCTGCTGCCCCTTCTTCAAGTCTTGCAGGACAGGAGCATACTTTACCGCTGGGGTTTCCCCTTCTGCCTTACAGCTAGACAACAGGGGAAGTCTGCGTTCCTTCGATACCCGGAGGACCTGGCCTCCTTCTGTGACACTTTGGGCCTACCGGTCCCCAAGCTCCCGGAATGGGATCTGATACCTTCTCAACCGCCTCCGCCGGTGCTCTGGCAGAAAGTCCCATCGGCTAAACGGCACCGGGGGTCAGAGCCGGACCGCAGATCACCTAAACATAAGTGACATGGATCCCCCCACCAGCGGGCCTTCCCGCCATTTGTCTGAGTTCCCACTCATTTTGTTTTACTTGGGGTTTGTTCACCCCCCTTCCCCCGATGGCCTGAACGCTACAAGATTTCCTTTTTTCTTTTTCTTTTTCTGTTTTGTTTGTTTTCCTGGAATTGTTTTTTCACCCAGGGCTGGCTCAGGTAGAGTCTGAGGACAGATCGACTCCCGAGTCACAGACCCCCCTTGTGGTTTTCCACCTATTGGTTCCCTTGAACTTTAAAAACTATTGGTGTCTGCCTGGCCTGGCCTTCTCCCCCCCACCTGTTTTTTTTTTTTTTTTTTAGGGGTCGGGGGACGCCCAGCTCAGGAGACCTATCGGAACCTTTTCGGTTCAGAGCCCCTATAGGGCTCCTGGACCTGACATATGTTGCAGTTAACTTTGGTTTTGTACTTTGTTTATGTTTTCACTCTTTTTCTCTTTTTCAGACTCTTTCTCCGCCCCGCCCCCTGTGCGGGTCTCTGCCAGTGGTCCAGTCGTGTGTCAGCCCTCCCCCGGCGGTCGTCTCTCCCCCTAGAGCACCTACCCTTCCAGCGGCAGAAGCTAAGTATGATCAACCCCGACCATCCCCTTGATCATGGCTAAGATACTATCTTTAAATGTACATGGCCTAAACTCCAACAAGAAACGCCATCTTGCGCTCCAAGAATTTAGGCGATCCGGGGCGGATATAGTGATGGTCCAAGAAACGCATTTTAACCAAGGGGACTCCTTTAACCACTTTCAGACCGGACCATTTTGCTGGTAAATGACCAGAGGTCTTTTTACACTTTGGCACTGCGCTGCTTTAACTGGTAATTGCGCGGTCATGCAATGTTGTAAACAAACAAAATTTGCGTCCTTTTCTTCCCACAAATAGAGCTTTCTTTTGATGGTATTTGATTGCCTCTGCGATTTTTATTTTTTGCGATATAAACGTAAAAAGACCGCAAATTTTGAAAAAAAATGATATTTTCTACTTTTTGTTATTAGAAAAATCCAATAAACTCAATTTTAGTCATACATTTAGGCCAAAATGTATTCAGCCACATGTCTTTGGTAAAAAAAAAGTCAATAATTGTATATTTATTGGTTTGCGCAAAAGTTGTCACATCTACAAACTAAGGTACGTTTTCTGGAATTTACGCAGCTTTTAGTTTACGACTGCCTATCTCATTTCTTGAGGTGCTAAAATGGCAGGGCAGTACAAAACCCCCCCAAATGACCCCATTTTGGAAAGTAGACCCCCTAAGGAAATTGATAAGAGGCATGTTGAGCCCATTGAATATTTTATTTTTTTGCCTCAAGCGATTGAATAATGACAAAAAAAAATTTTTTTTTTTTTTTTTTACACAAAGTTGTCACTAAATGATATATTGCTCACACATGCTATGGGCGTATGTGAAATGACACCCCAAAATAAATTCTGCTGCTTCTCCTGAGTACGGGGATACCACATATGTGGGACTTTTTGGGAGCCTAGCCGCGTACGGGGCCCCAAAAACCAAGCACCGCCTTCAGGCTTTCTAAGGGCGTAAATTTTTGAGTTCACTTCTCACTACCTATTACAGTTTTGAAGGCCATAAAATGCCAAGATGGCACAAAACCCCCACAAATGACCCCATTTTAGAAAGTAGACACCCCAAGCTATTTGCTGAGAGGCATGTTGAGTCCATGGAATATTTTATATTTTGCCACAAGTTGCGGGAAAATTACAAACTTTTTTTTTTTTTTTTTTTTTCACAAAGTTGTCACTAAATGATATATTGCTCACGCATGCCATGGGCATATGTGAAATGACACCCCAAAATAAATTCTGCTGCTTCTCCTGAGTACGGGGATACCACATATGTGGGACTTTTTGGGAGCCTAGCCGCGTACGGGGCCCCGAAAACCAAGCACCGCCTTCAGGCTTTCTAAGGGCGTAAATTTTTGAGTTCACTTCTCACTACTTATTACAGTTTTGAAGGCCATAAAATGCCAAGATGGCACAAAACCCCCACAAATGACCCCATTTTAGAAAGTAGACACCCCAAGATATTTGCTGAGAGGCATGTTGAGTCCATGGAATATTTTATATTTTGCCACAAGTTGCGGGAAAATTACAAACTTTTTTTTTTTTTTTTCACAAAGTTGTCACTAAATGATATATTGCTCACGCATGCCATGGGCATATGTGAAATGACACCCCAAAATAAATTCTGCTGCTTCTCCTGAGTACGGGGATACCACATATGTGGGACTTTTTGGGAGCCTAGCCGCGTACGGGGCCCCGAAAACCAAGCACCGCCTTCAGGCTTTCTAAGGGCGTTACAGTTTTGAAGGCCATAAAATGCCAAGATGGCACAAACCCCCCCCAAATGACCCCATTTTAGAAAGTAGACACCCCAAGCTATTTGCTGAGAGGCATGTTGAGTCCATGGAATATTTTATATTTTGCCACAAGTTGCAGGAAAATTACAAACTTTTTTTTTTTTTTTCACAAAGTTGTCACTAAATGATATATTGCTCACGCATGCCATGGGCATATGTGAAATGACACCCCAAAATAAATTCTGCTGCTTCTCCTGAGTACGGGGATACCACATATGTGGGACTTTTTGGGAGCCTAGCCGCGTACGGGGCCCCGAAAACCAAGCACCGCCTTCAGGCTTTCTAAGGGCGTTACAGTTTTGAAGGCCATAAAATGCCAAGATGGCACAAACCCCCCCCAAATGACCCCATTTTGGAAAGTAGACACCCCTACATTTAGGGGTACACTAGTGAGACTAGGTAATAAATGGCGGGTGCCCTGAAACTATAAAAAAATAACTAACCAACCAGCGTCACCTGTAACAGTTATATGGTGATCACTGGTGAAAGGGTTAACTAGGGGGCAATCAGGGGGCTTTATGCGGTAGTATATGGGGGTCCCTGGCGCTATAAAAAGCTGCGGCGAACCTAAATACCTACCTGCCTAACTAGCGTCACCTGTGACACTAATACAGCGATCAGAAAAACGATCGCTTATTAGGCTGGGTTCACACTGGAGCGATGCGGGAACGCCACGAATGCGCGGCGGGTTCCCGCATCGCATGCCTCCCGGCGGCAGTTCACACTGCCCTATGCGAACTGCTGGGAGTGTCAGTGAAATGTTACTGACACCCCCAGATCAGTTCGCATATCGCAGTGCGATCTGCAAACTCGGATCGCATGGTGTGAACACCCATGCGATCCGATTCTGCTGCGGGCCAAAAAAAGGGTCCTGTGCGAATTTGCGGCGGGTGCGGCGGGTGTGGCGGGTGCGGCAGGTGCGGCGAATGGCTGAACTCGAATCGCACAGAGATCGGATGTGATTTGCACTGCAGTGCGGTGCGAATCACATCCGTTCTCAAACCGCTGCAATGTGAACCCAGCCTTAGTGACACTGGCGACGGGGGGTGATCACGGGGTTAAACCTTTATTGGGGGGGTTAGGGGGGTACCTTAGAACTAAAGGGGGCTAACCCTAACTGCCCTAACAGTTATTAGTCACAAATGACACCCGCCGGGTGATCAGGGGGTTAAACCTTTATTAGGTAATAAATGGCGGGTGCCCTGAAACTATAAAAAAATAACTAACCAACCAGCGTCACCTGTAACAATTATATGGTGATCACAGGTGAAAGGGTTAACTAGGGGGCAATCAGGGGGCTTTATGCGGTAGTATATGGGGGTCCCTGGCGCTATAAAAAGCTGCGGCGAACCTAAATACCTACCTGCCTAACTAGCGTCACCTGTGACACTAATACGGCGATCAGAAAAATGATCGCTTATTAGGCTGGGTTCACACTGGAGCGATGCGGAAACGCTGCGAATCCGCGGCGGGTTCCCGCATCGCATGCCTCCCGGCGGCAGTTCACACTGCCCTATGCGAACTGCTGGGAGTGTCAGTGAAATGTTACTGACACCCCCAGATCAGTTCGCATATCGCAGTGCGATCTGCAAACTCGGATCGCATGGTGTGAACACCCATGCGATCCGATTCTGCTGCGGGCCAAAAAAAGGGTCCCGTGCGAATTTGCGGCGGGTGTGGCGGGTGCGGCGAATGGCTGAACTCGAATCGCACAGAGATCGGATGTGATTTGCACTGCAGTGCGGTGCGAATCACATTCGTTCTCATAAACCGCTGCAATGTGAACCCAGCCTTAGTGACACTGGCGACGGGGGGTGATCACGGGGTTAAACCTTTATTGGGGGGGTTAGGGGGGTACATTAGAACTAAAGGGGGCTAACTCTAACTGCCCTAACAGTTATTACAGTCACAAATGACACCAATGCAAAAAAAAAAAAAAAAAAATGACATTGGTGTCACTGTGACTGGGGGGCAGGGGTAATTGGGGGGGTGATCGGGGGGTAAAGGGGGGGTGTGAGTGTGCCTGGCATGTTCTACTGTGTGTGTAGAGTGTTGGTGCAACTCACCGATCCGCTCTCCTCCGTGTCGGAACGAAAAATACCGACACGGAGGAGAGAATACATCACTTCCTCTCCTGTGTTTACATTACAGGAGAGGAAGTGATGTCACGGGGGATTTCCATTCGTCGAGAGCGATCGCGAGGGGGTGGCCATGAATGAATGGCCGCCCCCTCATCCCGGATCGCTCTCGAAGGAATGCCGACCACCGCAGGCACCGGGGGGGGGCCCGATCGGGCCCCCCACCCGCGGGCAGGCAGGGACTTATATATACGCCCATATGCCTGCCCGTGCCATTCTGCCGACGTATATCGTCGTGCGGCGGTCGGCAAGTGGTTAAATTTGCCTTAAGACATTTCCCCCTAGTGTACCAAGCCTTTAGCTCGCGTAAGAGGGCGGGGGTGGCTATCCTTATCAGAAAGGGCTCCCCCTTTACGTGCACATCAACGTACCTAGACCCAAAGGGCCATTTTGTCATCCTTCGCGGTATCTGGTTGGCGCAGGCTGTGACTCTATGCGCCCTCTACGCCCCGAATGTCCGCCAACACCGATTTTTGTCCGGCGTGCTTTCTCGCCTATTTAGGTCGCCTTCCGAGATTCTGGTGATAGGGGGGGACTTCAACCTTATTCCATCTGTTACACATGATCGCATGGTGGTGAACCCACGGGCATCTCAGACTAGGGTCCTGAGGGACTCAACGCTGTTCCGCCAGCTCACCAGACGACGCGCTCTCTTTGATGCCTGGCGTACTTTACATCCACGGGACCTCCAATACACCTTTTACTCGGCCCCGCACCGCACCCACTCGCGTATAGACCACTTTTTTGTGAACAGCCACACCTTGAGGGCGGTCCGTGCAGCACACATATTACCCATCTCTTGGTCCGACCACGCCCCGATCACCCTGACGCTAAATATTGGAGCCCCTCTTCGCAGGCCGTGTAACTGGCGACTGAACAATTACCTCCTGCAGCACTCCCCGGCCAAAACGGAGCTGGAATCCACGCTCCGACTGTACTTTGCCGAAAACGACACTTCTGACGTTTCCCTCCCCACCCTTTGGGCGGCCCACAAGGCGGTTGCCCGGGGGCGCTGCCTTGCTCTCTCCTCGGTTTTGAAGAGAGATGCACAGGCCGCTAGGCGGCTGGCTGAGGGGCGGCTGAAGGCCCTTGAGGCTAAGCTTCAGGGGTCTCCCTCACTGTCACTGGTCAAGCAGATAGTGCAGGTAAGACTTACTCTTCGCGATCTTGCGCTTGGTTCGGTTGAAAAAGCGCTTATCCGCCTACGACAGCTCTATTATGATAAGGGCAATAAAGCGCAGACCCTATTGGCCAGGAAGCTGGCTGATCGCACGCAAGCCTCCGCGCCCTCCCAAATTAAAAACCGTGGGGGAGACCTTTTGTCTCACCCGCAGGATATCGCGGACACATTTGCTGACTTTTACACGGACCTGTACAACAAGAGGGACATACCCCATAACCCACCAACCCCTGACTTAGCTGACCGCATAGCCAACTACCTAGCTGGCGTGACACTGCCCCAGGTGCAGGACGCGGAAATCCAGGAACTGAACGCCCTCATCACCGATGAGGAACTGGCAGCGACTGTAAAGGCGCTCCCCGCTCACAAATCTCCGGGTCCAGATGGCTTCCCGTACGAGTACTATAAAATGTTTCTACCCATCTTGAGCCCATACATGACCAAGCTATTCAATTCCTTCCTCACACGGGCCCCGGTCCCAACGGAGATGTTGGCCTCCTTTATATCCCTTATCCCTAAACCAGACAAGGACCAGACCTCATGCGCCAGTTATAGGCCTATCGCCTTATTAAACTCAGACCTAAAGATCTTTACGAAAATCCTGGCCAACCGCCTCAATACAATCCTTCCTGCCCTGGTCCATAAGGATCAGGTTGGCTTTGTACCTCTTCGACAAGCGGGTGACAACACCAGGAAAGTTATTGACCTCATTGATGTAGCGAACAAGACTGGTCGCCCCTCCCTGGTCCTGAGTCTAGACGCGGAAAAGGCGTTTGATCGCCTGAGCTGGCCCTTTATGACGGCGACTCTAACCCATATGGGTTTCCGGGGTCCCTTCCTACACGCTATACAACACCTTTACACCACCCCCATTTCTCAAGTCAAGACCCCGTATGCAATTTCTTCGACTTTCCCTATCGCTAATGGCACCCGCCAGGGATGTCCGCTTTCTCCTCTGCTGTTTGCTCTCTGTGTCGAGCCCCTGGCGGAGGCCATTAGAGGTAACCCGGATATCCGGGGTGTCTCGGTTCGGGGCAGGGAATTTAAAATATCGCTCTTCGCTGACGACGTCATCCTCACCCTGACCCAGCCCAGGACCTCCTTACCCAACCTACACGCAGAACTTAGCCGGTACAGGGCGATCTCGGGCTACAAAATAAACGCATCCAAGTCAGTCGCCCTCCCACTTAATATGCCCCTAGTTGAAGGGGCTCATTTGCGCTCGGCTTTCCCTTATCATTGGGAGACTTCCTCTCTTAAATATCTAGGGGTTCAAATTACCCCATCCTTCCACACTCTATACCAGGCCAACTTTCCCCCCCTCTATAGGGAGATCAGGGGACTTATCCATAAATGGAAAACACACCATATATCCCTTACGGGGCGGATCGCGTCCATTAAAATGGTAATCCTCCCCAAACTTCTCTACCTATTTCAGACACTGCCTGTCCCGATCCCCTACGCACACCTCCGTATGCTCCAGAAAGACTTATTACAATTTGTATGGAACTTTAAAAAACATCGGGTCCCGGGCACGGTTCTCACTGCCTTACGCTCAGACGGCGGTTTGGCATTCCCTGACTTGGTTAGGTACTACCAGGCGACGATGCTCCGGGCAATAGTCTCCTGGTTCCCTCAACGGTCATATAACAAGTGGTCGGAGATAGAAAAAATATGGTTGGCCCCGGTGCACCCGAACAGTCTGCTCTGGGGGGCGGGGGTGGCGATTGAGCCGAACCGCTTGTTGGGCTCGATGGCTCACCTCCGTCAGCTTTGGCGGAAGCTGTCTCGCCACTGCAAGCTACACTCGGACTCGTCCCTGATGACCTCGTTCCTTTACAACCCCATGCTCCCAGACAGCCTGACCCATCAGATGTCCTGGCCCTGGGCGTCCCGAGGTCTATTTCACCTGGGACACCTGGTGGACCCCAGATCGAGAAAGCTGCTCTCCTTCTCGGAGCTCCAGGCCAAACATGACCTCCCCCGACAGACGTTCTACAGTTATCTTCAAATAAGACACTTTGCACAAACCCTGGCCCCGAGACTCCAATTCTCCCCGCCCTCCCCATTTGAGTTGATTATATTGAACGGTCGGAATGGCAGGGGGTTGATCTCGGATATATACCACATTCTCAGCTCACACCACTCCCAGGCGAGGGGCAAGCACAAGTATATGTTGAAGTGGGAGAGGGACCTGGGGGAGGAGCTCTCCCTTGAGGATTGGCAGGGGGTGTGGCGACAGGCAGCCAAATCTTCTCTTTGCACCCTTTACAAGGAAAATGCCTACAAGATACTCTTCCGTTGGTACCGGACTCCAGAGGTGCTGCACAAAATATATCCCTCCGCCTCTGATCGTTGCTGGCGCTGCCTAAAAGACAGGGGTACCCTGTTCCACATATACTGGACTTGCCCCTCGATATCCCCTTTCTGGACTCTGACCCAACAGCTCCTTGCCCGCTTGCTGGGGGTGCCCGTCCCGTTTGAACCCAAGTTCTTCCTATTTGGCCTGTCCCGAATTAAGCTAGCTAAACCGTCTCGGAAGCTTCTGAGACATGTTCTCACGGCAGCCCGATGCTTGATAGCCCTCCGTTGGAAAAGCCAAACGGCCCCGACTATGGAAGCCCTTTATTCTAGAATAAAGGACATCGAACTCATGGAGAAAATGACTGCCAGAATACGGGACAGGCTGGAGGAATTCGATCTGGTTTGGGGGAGATGGCGGCTGCTGGAGGATTAGGGGCACACCGAGTTCGGTACAACAACGCGGATCACTGGTTTTCTTTTCTTCGTCTTTTTTCTCTCTTTCCTCTCCTGACTTTGACTATTGCTGCGGCGGACTCTTGCCGCTCTACTTTAAGTGTGTTGCATAGGACATATGGCAGAACCTACAGGGCCTCTTGGGCTTAGGAGCAGGCAGTTGACTGTGTGTGTCTCCTGACCCCCCGCTCTTGGCCAACCACATTATTATGCCTTGCTATATGTGCCCATGGTCCGTTACCACAGGTAGCATGCTTATTTCTGACCTTGCTATGTTTTGTAATTGCATTGCTGCTACTACGCCTCTGTACTGCCTATCTTCCTGTGCTGTTAATGAAAATAAAGAAAACGTTATTTAAAAAAAAAAAAAACAGGGCAAAATCACGCACGTGCCATGCATGGCACACGTCTTAAACTTGGTCGTGCAGCGATTCGTTGTCAAATACCCTGGGGTCCAGGACATCTTGCGGCAGGCAAGGAAAATCTCGGGCCATTTCAGAAGATCTTACATGGCCATGGCTCGCCTTGCTGACATTCAGCGGCGACACAATCTGACGGTCAGACGTCTAAGGCCGCGTACACACGGGCGGACTGTATGGCCTACTTAGTCCGTCGAAACACATTTCAGCGGACAGTCCGCTCGTGTGTGGGTTTCAGCGGACTTTTTCAGCGTGCAGTCTGGCGTACTAAGTATTTCGGATTTTTCAAAATTCTGTCCGTCATACTTTGGTTTCAGCGGACAATCCGCTCGTCAGTATGCTAGTCAGACGGACGGACTAAGAATGACGCATGCCCAGAAAGGATTTACAGGGCGGAAGCGCTCGGTCTTGTAAAACTAGTGTTCTTATTGAAGCTAGCATATTCGTCATGCTGCTAATTTTGTGTTTTTTTAATATAGCCCATTCTTTTCTTCTTCATAATGCAAGAAAAGTGAAGTAGCTTTGCTGCTTATATTCACACAGAGTTATCACAAATGTTTTTATTCATCCTATGATTAATATTCCAATTTGAGAATATATATATATATATATATATATATATATATATATATATATATATAAATATAATTTATCTATTACTATATATTTTTGGAACTACTATTGTTAGTTTAAAATTATTTATTTATTTTGCTTTTTTTTTGGGGGGGGGGGGTTAAACAAGATGGACTTGCGTTTTTTTTGGCCAAGCAGACTATGTAAGTAGAGATAGATAGATAGATAGATAGATAGATAGATAGATAGATAGATAGATAGATAGATAGATAGATAGATAGATAGATAGATAGATAGATAGATACCCAAACCAGCATTTTAGCTTACACATGATTGAATGTTCAAAATCAGCAGAGCTTCCCCTCATTTCAAATGTTAGCCTCAAATTTACAGCGACTGCACTTCCAAGTGCACTTGCAGTGCTTTAAAAATTGCACTTGAAGTTAGCATATTTATATTAACATGAACGTGTGTTTTGTAAATAACCCCCATAGTCTTTTGACATGTACCTGCCTACTCACAAATAAACTCTGTTTTTTTAAGCCAAAAAAAAAAAAATTACAATATTTTTGGAAATAATAAATATTTATTTTTAGTCTGTACAAAACAAAATCAAGAGGGAGGCAACACTGGAGACAATTTTGAAGTTTGTGAAGCCTTTTGTCCCCCAGGCACACATCATGTCAGTGGCCACCAAAATTCAGATCCTGTGTAACATGAAAATAGGGAGCACAACATGGTCCTAGAATCCCACAGACCAGGAACAGCAGCAGATGACATCTATGTCCCCAGACTGTGGTACTACAACATCTTCTGTCAGAGCAGACTGAAGCCAGGCAGTCACTTCCGACTCTTCCGTCTAGTCTTCCCTCCACGCTTCGCTGGAGGCTGTGCCTCTGGTGGTGGACTTGTGGTAGGAGGAGGAGGAGGAGGAGGAGCAGTAGGGTCTGTGTTGTACAGTCTGGTGGTTAGTGTTAGCTCACCCTTCAGACCCTGCTGAATAGTGTAAAAAAAAATCGCTTCGCACAAGTTGCGCTGTCCCTTCTCCATTTCAAGCAACTTGCTTGCCAAATATGTAGCGTAGGCCTCCTCAGGATTGGGGGGTTTACTCAGCACTTGGCTGGCTTGGCATATAAGCGCCAATGACTCCTCCTCTGTCTGCGTCATCCTCCTGGGCCTTTTGCTGGCTAGGCGGAGGGGAGGGACCTGACTTTCGGTCCGACTCCTGCTGGGCCCAGCTATCTCCTGCGTGTGGCTGGTCCCGGCCTCCTCCTCCATACCACTGGTCCCGGCCTCCTCCTGGGTGAGCTCATCCTGTGTAAAAAATAAAGAAATAAATAAATAAAATATGTCTATATTTTGAAATCATCAATCACTGACAATTTTACAGTTCTCACTTGCAAATACATTTGTCTTGAAATACAAAAGGCTATCATTTTGACACCATCATTTTTCCATCAGTTCACCAAGATTTGAGCCACATTTGTGGAGACTACTGTATCCTTATATCTAATTTAATTTGTGAGGAAATCCTAGATTTGGAAGCAATTCAAACATTGAACTTTACATCATTAATATTTGAGCAATCCTAACTTTAGAAACTAAAATATACCTGGCTCCAGCTGGGCGCATCAACTTCGTCCAGCAAGGAAGGGTCTGGATCTTCCTGGGGTGGCTCACCTGAGGTGGAGGGAAGGGTGGAGGGAAGGGTAGACGGAAGAGTGGAAAGTGACTGCCTGGCTTCTGACGTGTCATCCAGAAAACGCAGCCTGTCGTAATACCACAGCCTAGGTACATATATCTGATCTGCTGCTGCTCCTGATGTTTGGGACTCTAGGACCTTGTTGCGCTCCCGCCTATACATGTTACGCAGGCTCTGAATTTTGGAGCTCACAAAGTTAAGGTTTGCCTGGGGGAGTCGGGTTTTCACAAACGTCAAAATTGTCCCCAGTGTCTTCCTCCGGCCAGGATGGCTTGAATATAGTGGGTGCTTGGAATCCCACAGGCTCCTGTGCATCTCAAACATATCTATAAATGTTGAGAGGAATGCCTCCTCCTTAAAGGGGTCCGGAGTGTACTTTTGCATTTTGATTTCTGAAAAAAAACAAAAAAAAACATAAATACTAATGTCAGACCAAATGCACACTATTTATATTGTGACAATGTAGGCGAGACACACACTACCCCCCCACACACACACTACCCCCCCACACACACACTACCCCCCCATACACCCACCCCCACCCCCACACACACTACCACACACACTACCCCCCCACACACACACTACCCCCCCCACACACACACTACCCCCCCATACACCCACCCCCACCCCCACACTACCACACAAAACACCAACCCCACTCAACCACCAACCCACATGGTGAAATCCCACTATATACATTCCTAACGCAGGCCTAAAACCCTAGAAATAAAAAGATAAGCATCTTACCGTCGCGTGTATCACTCGCCGCTTCCGTTCGGACAAACGTACGGCCTCGCGGTAACGCTTTATATACAGTGCATGCGTTCAAGCTCCGCCTGCGTCGCCCACGTTGCCCGCCCCTGATGTTCCGTGTGACCGTATTTCCCCGCCCCTTTTACCCTCGTTCCGCTGTGGGAGATTGATTGATGAAAATGGCGGACGGAATTTCAGTGAGCAGCGCGGAGGAAAGCCCTGAACCCCATGCTTCAGGAGCAAGGAAGAGGTATAAGGCCACAAACATGGACTTTGAAGAGATGGTGGAGATGGTGGATATACTGAGAAGGGAGGATTACGATGGGGAAAATGGCCCGTATCCCAAACCCAATATCAGAAAAAATTGCATCATGAATATAGTTGTAGAAACTTTGGAAAGCAAATTTGGGGTCCGAAGAGCAAAAGATCAGCTCCGGAAACGATGGTCCGACATCAAATCCAGGGAGCCGGACCAATACAGGAGAATCAAAAAGGCCCTGAAAAAAAGTGAGTACTCTGCGCTTATCGTGACGGTCGGACATAATCGTTCGTATAGGTGTATACGATATATTTGTAAATCTGGCGAATTTGATCGTTCGTGTGGTTAATAGTTCATGTAATGAGCGAATATGCTTGTCCGTATATGTGGACGTAAATAGCATGAATTTGTATATGGTGTAAATTTATCTGGTGTTGGATTAGATTTTAATTAGTTATTAATTTTTTTGGTATTGTTCATGATAAACTGAATTGTCACACTCAGTTTAGGATATCTTTGTGTACATGTCTTTATAGCTGCAGCTGTTTCATAAATTTATTCAGTGTAATGTAGTCTAAATAAAAAAAAGAGATAGATAGATAGATAGATAGATAGATAGATAGATAGATAGATAGATAGATAGATAGATAGATAGATAGATAGATAGATAGATAAAATGCTGGTTCAACATCTGGACTGGGAATCATTTAGTGTAGTTTGGGACATCATAGGAAATTTTTTGATATAATCACACACAGGTACTCCAGGGGATGATTCGAGTGTGTCCGTCTGTGAAACTTGGACAAAAGATATAAAGTATCGCAGTTTGGTTAAAGGCTAGGTTCACATTGCTGCAATGAACGAGATCGAATGTGATTTGCACCGCACTGCAGTGCAAATCACATGTGATCTCTGTGTGATGCGATTTCAGCCATACATATAGTATGGCTGAATTCGCATCGCATCCGGCCCAAACTTGTACATGGCCCTTTTTTTAGTCCACAGCAGAATCGGATCACATGGGTGTTCACACCATGTGGTCCGATTCCTGTCCGAGTTTAAAGATTGCACTGTGATATGAGAAATAATTTGGAGGTGTCAATAAAACTTTACACTGACACTCCCAGCAGGTTACATAGGGCAGTGTGAACTGCCTCCGGGAGGCATGCGATGCGTGAAACCACAGTAGATTTGCAGCGTTCGCACATCGCAGCAGTCTGAACACAGCCTAACTAAAAAAATGTCATTTTAATGATGTATTAAACTAGGATCTTGTAATAACCAGCAAATAATTGTACACCACTTCAAACCAATGTTTCATATTCCAATTTCTGAACTCAAATATCACTATGCTTAAAAGTATACCTTTTTTTTGTTTTTTTCATTCTCATAGGGGAACAAAGACTCAGACAAGAGGCGGAGCAGCCCAGGACCCCCCGACCTCACCAGCCTGATTGGGCAGTTAGCCCAAGCCCAGTGTCCGAGCTGGAGTAGCCCAGCCCAGTGTCAGAGATGGAGCAGCCCAGCCCAGTGTCAGAGATGGAGCAGCCCAGCCCAGTGTCAGAGATGGAGCAGCCCAGCCCAGGGCTAGATGTGGAGGAGGAAGAGGTGGTGGAGATACGCACCCCACAAAGTGAGTGTCTGACAACCCAGCTTAAGGTAAACAATTAATGGCTGTATATTTTAACACATTTTTTTATCTACACATGTTTTTAGGTGATGATCTGGTTGTGGAGAGACAAGCCGCGGAGCCATTTTCCTCTGACAGTGCCCAGAGACTGATTGGTCAGATCATGGCCTGGAATGGCAAGATTGATGAAATGCAGAACAAGATGCAAAACATGCAACGAGAACTGGACACTATGAGGCAGGAAATGAAGAACATGATCGATGTTTTAGGGAGAATCTAAGCCCCTTTTCCCTAAAACGAAAGATCATGTTCTTCATTTCCTTGTAAAAAAGTTTTTAATGTTTTTAGAACATTGTTTTTAGAGGCCAAATTTTGAAGATGCACACGGTGTGTCAACATGTGCTATGTGCCATCAGAGTATCGCAATGTACACATTTTGTGTTTGCAAACCCTTCCTCATTCTAGTATGTGAGAGGAAGGGATTGCACCCACCAAACACGTCCATTGATCACTCATGATGGTAGATAGCACATGTTGACATTACCAATTTTTGGTGTGCATCTTCAAAATTTGGCTTTACCCCTTGTTTTCTGTAAATAGTTAAAAATTCGATTTTATGTATTTTTTTTATTTTATCATATATATATATATATATATATATATATATATATATATATATATATATATATATATATATAGATGTTTACAAAAAAAATGTTTACAAAAACAAAACAAAACAAAAAGAAAAATATCTAAAAAAGAGGCACTGGTTGGAATGTGCACTATTAAAAATTAAAAAAAAAGATGTGTGTGTGTGTGTGTGTCTACTTCTTTCAATACTCAATACCAGTTTGGGAAGTCATTTTGTGTTTTCTGTCACAAAGGGCCTTATTTACTATTGGCAAAAAACACTTTGCAATACAAATGCACTAGGACAGGAATATGCAATTAGTGGAAATCCAGCTGTTGCAGAACTACAAGTCCCATGAAGCATAGCAAGACTGACAGCCACAAGCATGAGACCCAGAGGCATGATTGACTTGTAGTTTTGCACCAGCTGGAGGTCGGCCAATTGCATATCCCTGAATTAGGAGAATGTAGGAGACAAGCACCTTGAAAAGCAAACAAGAACCAAACGTAAAAATTTGATCAGACAATACATATTTAAACAAAAATAAATTTTTATTGGTCAGCTGGCATTGGAATAGCCCCCCTACCATTAAAATAGGTGACATACCGGTCACGCACCTCACGTGCTGTTTGGGGGGCTAAGCCAGGATGGGCATGATCCAGCCCTGTGAGTTCAGGTAATATTAGTCCGGCCTCAGGCCCAATTGGTTGCAGATACTGGTTTCCAGAAAGTTTTTGTAAAAAATTGTGCAAAATGCAGCAGCAAAGAATGACATAGTTCAGTTTGTACTCTGCCAAGTTTATTGCTGTCATAAACAGACGGAACCGGCTGGCCATAATACCAAATGCATTCTCCACAACCCTTCTTGCTCTGGCCAGCCGGTAATTAAAAACACTCCTCTCCGGGGTGAGGGTCCTTTGGGGGAAGGGCTTCATCAGATGGTCACTCAGACCGAACGCTTCATCAGCAATAAAAACAAAAGGTAGACCCTCCACATTATCGGCATCTGGTGGCAAGTCCAGGCCACCAGTGATGAGACGGTGGCAGAACTCGGTCTGCCTAAACACTCCTCCGTCAGACATCCGGCCGTTCTTCCCCACATCCACATACAGAAAGTCACATTGTGCTGACACCACCGCCATTAACACCACACTATGGAACCCCTTATAATTCCAATAGTAGGACCCCGAATGGGGTGGGGGCACAATCCTCACATGTTTCCCGTCGATCGCCCCTCCACAGTTGGGAAAGTCCCAACGGGCAACGAATTGGGAAGCCACAGTCTGCCATTCCTGTGGCGTGGAAGGAAACTGGGGAGTCAAACACAGGAAAAAAAAATTAGTCATTAAATCAAAATAATTCATAACAAATAAAACTCAAAAACATTTTGGAACAACAGTTAAACAGAAATATTGAAAATGTTTTTCTGCAAAAAAAAATAAAATAGACGGCCCAATTCACAGATTACTCAGCCCTCTGATGGACCAGGGGACATAAGTTAGGTGGGTGAGTGGGGTGGGGGCCTAATTAATGAGTATACAATCCCTGCAACCCATTTGAGTGGGGTGGGGGCCTAATTAATGAGTATACAATCCCTGCAACCAATTTGAGTGGGGTGGGGGCCTAATTAATGAGTATACAATCCCTGCAACCAATTTGAGTGGGGTGGGGGACTAATTAATGAGTATACAATCCCTGCAACCAATTTGAGTGGGGTGGGGGCCTAATTAATGAGTAATTAAACAGAGGGATAGGGTGCGCTATGGAATCTGTTATACAGAGAGTCTGTAGTGTAATGTAAGGTAAGAGCAGCCTCTATTATGTTTCCATCCAGATGGATGGAACAGTAAAACAGGGGAAAGAAGGAAAATAGATGTGGCGCTATACCTTATAAAACTCACTAGAAAATATAATATAAATAAAATTGTACAAATTTTCCAGCTTGCTGGCTAATATTTTAAAAAACAGCGAGAAACCTTAATGGACTGTATAGTAAAATCAATAGTAAAATCAATAAATAATAATAAAGTGCTAGGGGTTAGTCCTTATTAATTAGTGAATGCAAAGTGAATATAAATTTTCCAGCCTACTGGTTAGTAAATGCAATAAAACTGTACGGTCCACTCAAATTAGGTAAAGGTGAATAAATAAATATTTAGATAAATAATAGTAAAACTATCATGAATCAATCAATACTTAATAGTGAAAGCTACTAGAGTTGCTTGTGACTGTGATTATAGCACAACCAAATGAATAGACACAAGGGGAACAATCAAACCTATATAAACGTGAATACTAGTGGGGTGGTGGGTGTAAACACACTGTGTCAAATATCAAAACATGCCAAAAAATACCACAATAAAAATTGAAAAATAGAAAATTAAAACCAGTGAGGGAATGAAAAATAATAAAAGATTAAAAATATTTTAGTCCAGAAAGTAAAAAGTAAAAAGTAAAAAATCTAAAAAATCTTGCGGTGACAAGTCTAATATGAAAGTCCAATTGAATAAAGTTTAAAATTGATATTTAAACATGAAATGAATATTTGGTGGTGAAAAAAGTAAGTGAAGAAAGTGACATCGATATTCGTTCGCAGTGAACGTTTGCAGTGAACGTTTATGGATTTTACTCTCACCAGAGATATGACCCCGTCCGGGGTGGATCAGCCTCCACAGTATAAGCCACTGTGTCGCTTCTTGGGCTGTCTCTGCTATGCTGCTGGGGAGATCCTTCGTTCTTCCGTGGGGATGTTGTACCTCGTTTACATATGATAGAAAAGAGGACTGCCCATGGTGTAGTATGTTTGAAACTCAGTTTATTTGAAACAACCTTAAAAATACTCACATTTAGTACGAAAAAAACGTGTATTGTATTAAAAGCGTTCGGAACATCCACTCGGCTGACACGCCGTTTGTGCTGAAGGTGTACGTATCTGGCCACGCCCTACGCGTTTCGTCATTCAGACATCATCTGGAGCGGCCATCTTCATACACCTTTCCACTTTTATAGGGTATAGTAACCAATCGCGCATGTGCGGGGTCACAGCCGCCATGTTTGTTAAGGTAATTCTCAATGTTAAGCCTATTCTTATGCCGGCCCGGCCGCCATGTTGGTTGGGGGAATTGTCAATACTAAGCCTGTAGTTATGCCGACCCAGCAGGCAGTATATCATTGTGCCTGCTGTTGGTTGTTAAACGCAGATTGGACACTATTCCTACTTAAGTGGAATATATGCTATTATAACACCTTTATGCACACACATAAATTGATGTAACCATAGAACAAAGATAAAGGATAAAAATAACCATTACAATAATTTGACAATATTTATGGAATTACAATAGTTTAGCAATATTTAAAATAAAAATAAAAATAAAAATTGAATTAAAAATTACCATGAAAATCTATAAAAAGGAGACTGAAAATCAGAGGAGAAATTTGGAGGAAGGACTAGAAGGGGGGACTAGTCTATGTGTATATATCTTATTATAGGATCTGAAGGTAAATAAATCGGTACTAATTAATGAGTATACAATCCCTGCAACCAATTTGAGTGAGGTGGGGGCCTAATTAATGAGTATACAATCCCTGCAACCAATTTGAGTGGGGTGGGGGCCTAATTAATGAGTATACAATCCCTGCAACCAATTTGAGTGGGGTGGGGGACTAATTAATGAGTATACAATCCCTGCAACCAATTTGAGTGGGGTGGGGGACTAATTAATGAGTATACAATCCCTGCAACCAATTTGAGTGGGGTGGGGGCCTAATTAATGAGTATACAATCCCTGCAACCAATTTGAGTGGGGTGGGGGACTAATTAATGAGTATACAATCCCTGCAACCAATTTGAGTGGGGTGGGGGCCTAATTAATGAGTATACAATCCCTGCAACCAATTTGAGTGGGGTGGGGGCCTAATTAATGAGTATACAATCCATATATATATATATATATATATATATATATATATATATATATATATATATACATATACATACACACAAAGGGTGTATACAAAGAGTATACAAAGGGTGGGGGGCAGTAAAACAGTACAATGGAGCTGACAATATGAATTAGAGAAAAACAGTCTCGGCTGTGGGTGTATAGGGGCCCAGGATTGCATGCTGGGGACGTTAGTGAAAGCAAATATGCACGTGGGACACAAAAAGGTAAAAGCTATAAAAAAAAATGACACAAAAAAAAAAAATACATAAAAAAAAAAAAAATTGCATGCATTCATATAGAGGGGACATTCACAGAATATTCCTGTCATGGATATTAAAAGTCATGATGAAATTAATACAAACATACAATGCATATAATGCAATATTAAAAGAACAAACTTACCTTCATATATTCCTTCTGCAGGACCCGAATAATGGCAGAACAGGTCTCTGGAATAATGATCCCCAGAGCCTGGGGGGAGATGCCTGTAGAGAACTTGAGGTCCTGAAGGCTTCTCCCTGACGCCAAGTAGCGCAACGTGGCGATGAGCCTCTGCTCCGGAGTGATGGCTTGCCGCATGCAGGTATCCTGCCTGCTGATATAAGGGGTCAGCAAAGCCAGCAGACGGTGAAAAACCGGGTCCGTCATCCTTAGATAATTCCTGAAATCATCAGGATTATTCTCACGGATCTCACGGAGTAAAGGCATATGCGAGAATTGGTCACGCTGGCGCAACCAATTCTTTGTCCATGAATTCCTCCTCACCCTGTTCACAGACTGGGCTCGGGTCAAAGTATTAACCCCAACACCAAGCCCCAATATAGCACAAACTCGTTCCCGAGTACGTCCACTCTCCATGGCTTTGAAACGGTCGGCTGGACAAACAAGCTTAACTGAACGCACTGAAGAACAGCCAGACCTATGAAGAACGACCTGAAACCCAGAAACGAGCGGACCAGAAGCGCCTAACAACAGGTACCAACTGATCCACGCGTACCGAAAGACAGATACAAACCTCACAGGTAGACTGCGCCGCAGAAAACTGACAAATTAAGCTGAAGTCTGAAAAGCGCGAATCGTCTCTAACCAAACTTCTACTAACGCAAAGTCAGCAGAAGGAGCCCAAAGGGTGCTTTGCTGTGTCTTGGACTTCCTATTTCTAGTCCCGTCGTACGTGCTGTACGTCATCGCGCAAGCTTTCGTCGGACTGTTTGGCTATCCGTGTGTGGTCAAGTCCGTTCAGTGGAAAGTATGACGGACTGTCCGTCGGATTGTATTATGGACTAAGTAGGCCATACAGTCCGCTCGTGTGTACGCGGCATTATTTGCGATTGCCCGACGCGATGGAACTCAACCTTCTATATGCTTGATAGGCTGCTCCAGCAGAAACGTGCAGTTAACGTCTACCTGTATGAACTCTGCGGGAGAACCGGTTCTGGGGAGCTTGGTTTTTTTTCACCTCGCCAGTGGCTGCTCATGCGCGACGCATGCAGACATCTGCGGCCATTTGAGGAGATCACCAAACTGGTCAGTCGCAGCCATGGCGCCATCAGTGACATGGTACCTTATGCCTTCTTTATGGAGCGTGCATTGCGTTGTGCCATTGATCAAGCTGTGGAGGAGCAGGAGCGGGAAGATGAGGAAGTCGCAATGCTGGATGAATTCCCAGGGGGGGCTACTCTATCTGAGACAAGTCAACAACAGGAGTCTGACGAGGAGTCAGAGGAGGATGGTGCCGGGGCGGATGAGGAGGAGCAAGAAGAGCATGCTTCAAACCTTTCTGGGATCCCTGTTGTGCGTGGATGGGGAGAGGAGAATGAAGAGGACAACATTATCCTGGATGATGACCAGGAGCCAGGCCACGACCCCGCTTCCATTGTAGTGCAAATGGAGGCCTTCATGCTCCAGTGTTTTAATAGGGACCCCCGTATAAAAAGCATAAGGGTCAAGGACCAGTACTGGGTGGCAACGTAATTAGACCCACGGTACAAACACAAAATGGCAGAAATGTTACCGCCGTCACAGAGGGCTGGCAGAATGGAGCACTTCCAGGCCTTGCTTCGAGAAATGCTGCATTCTGCCTTTGCGTGCGCTGGCAGAGGAGCAATTCCCACTCCCAGAGAAGGAGTTGCGGGTACCAATCCAACAGCGCCTGCAAGAAGAGGCCGGTTTGAAGATGTGTTGGTGACTTCGGATATGAGGTCATTCTTTCAGCCGACCCATCGACAGGTGTCATCCGGATCCAGCATCGGGGAACGCCTAGACCATCAGGTGTCCGACTACATCGGGTTAACGGCCGATGTGGACGCTCTGAAGAGTGATGAACCCCTGGACTACTGGGTGGGCAGGCTTGACCTCTGGCCAGAGCTTGCCCAATTTGCAATGGAACTGTTGGCTTGCCCCTCATCCAGTGTCCTGTCCGAAAGGACGTTCAGCACATCAGGGGGGATCGTGACCGATAAGCGTACTCGCCTAGCTCACGACAGTGTTAACTACCTCACATTTCTAAAAATGAATGAGGCATGGATCTCGGAGGAATTCAACACATGTGACCAGTAGACCATGTGTATGTCTATAAACAATTTTTTTAAACGAGCACAAAGACCTTCTTACTTCATTGGCTCACTTCCTTGTCCAAAAAAAGCACACCGTACTATATGCCCGTACCCTCCTGTTTGAAGAGGTTGAGCGGTGTCATATTTCTACTGGGGCTGCTTATTATGAGGGGCTCCCACCATCCCTGTGCTGTGCTGACTTCCTCCTGGGGCTGCTTATTATGAGGGGCTCCCACCATCCCTGTGCTATGCTGAATTCCTCCTGGGGCTGTACCTCTGCTGTGCATATTTTGAGGTGCTCCCACCATCCCTGTGCTATGCTCATTATGAGGGGCTCCCACCATCCCTGTGCTGTGCTGACTTCCTCCTGGGGCTGCTTATTATGAGGGGCTCCCACCATCCCTGTGCTATGCTGACATCCTCCTGGGGCTGCTTATTATGAGGGGCTCCCACCATCCCTGTGCTGTGCTGACTTCCTCCTGGGGCTGTACCTCTGCTGTGCATATTTTGAGGTGCTCCCACTATCCCTGTGCTATGCTCATTATGAAGGGCTCCCACCATCCCTGTGCTATGCTGACATCCTCCTGGGGCTGCTTATTATGAGGGGCTCCCACCATCCCTGTGCTATGCTCATTATGAGGTGCTCTCACCATCCCTGTGCTATGCTGACTTCCTCCTGAGGCTGCTTACGGTGCAGGTGTCATTGCTGTGTGTCACGCTGCTGATGTCAGTGCTCTCTATCACGGTGCTGTTGTCAGATGACTCTATCACGGTGCAGGTGTCATTGCTGTATGTCACGCTGCTGATGTCAGTGCTCTCTGTCACGGTGCTGGTGTCAGTGCTGTATATCACGGTGCTGGTGTGAGTGCTTTATGTCACGCTGCTGATGTCAGTGCTCTCCATCACGGTGCTGGTGTCAGTGCTTTATGTCACGCTGCTGATGTCAGTGCTCTCTATCACGGTGCTGTTGTCAGATGACTCTATCACGGTGCAGGTGTCGTTGCTGTATGTCACGCTGCTGATGTCAGTGCTCTCTGCCACGGTGCTGCTGTCAGTGCTGTATATCACGGTGCAGGTGTCATTGCTGTATGTCACGCTGCTGATGTCAGTGCTCTCTATCACGGTGCTATTGTCAGATGACTCTATCACGATGCAGATGTCATTGCTGTATGTCACGCTGCTGGTGATCATCTCCTGCACCCTCTTCTTTGCCTACCCTGGTCCCAGACCTTCCCTCTCCTCCATTGCCTTCATGCGCTCCACAGTCCTGAATTGTCACAACATTTTCCCATATAAAAAAAGAATGCTTGTAGTTGTTGATCCCAGATTCACCTCATACATGTGTTATGTCATTGGCCATGTGGTGGGACTATATTTGCACAGCTATTAATTCTTTTGTGGCTGCAAATTTGACATGTAGGTTTGCGAAGTTCGCCTCCCATTGAAGTCAATGGGGCCCGCCGCGAACGTTACGGGTTCGCGAACTATCGGCCGCGTTCACGGTCCGCGTTCGCGAAACGTCCCGTCGGAAGTTCGTCCATCACTAGCGGTGTATACTGAGTTCAGAGCGTGCAGACAGCACTCACAATCTCCTACCACTGACTGTAAGCTCTATTTAAAAAGAGCAAGATAGTTAGCTATATAGGTGGATATAGCGGTGTATACTGGGTTCAGAGCACGCAGACAGCATGCACAATCTCCTACCACTGACTGCAAGCTCTATTTAAAACGAGCAAGATAGCTAGCTATATAGATGGATATAATGGTGTATACTGGGTTTAGAGCACACAGACAGCACGCACAATCTCCTACCACTGACTGCAAGCTCTATTTAAAACGAGCAAGATAGCTAGCTATATAGATGGATATAGCGGTGTATACTGGGTTCAGAGCACGCATGACAGCATGCACAACCTCCTACCACTGACTGCAAGCTCTATTTAAAAAGAGCATGATAGTTAGCTATATAGGTGGATATAGCGGTGTATACTGGGTTCAGAACACGCAGACAGCACGCACAATCTCCTACCACTGACTGCAAGCTCTATTTAAAACGAGCAAGATAGTTAGCTATATAGGTGGATATAGCGGTGTATACTGGGTTCAGAGCACGCAGACAGCACGCACAATCTCCTACCACTGACTGCAAGCTCTATTTAAAACGAGCAAGATAGTTAGCTATATAGGTGGATATAGCGGTGTATACTGGGTTCAGAGCACGCAGACAGCACGCACAATCTCCTACCACTGAATGCAAGCTCTATTTAAAATGAGCAAGATAGCTAGCTATATAGATGGATATAGCGGTGTATACTGGGTTCAGAGCGCGCAGACAGCACGCACAATCTCCTACAACTGACTGCAAGCTCTATTTAAAACGAGCAAGATAGCTAGCTATATAGATGGATATAACGGTGTATACTGGGTTCAGAGCACGCAGACAACACGCACAATCTCCTACCACTGACTGCAAGCTCTATTTAAAACAAGCAAGATAGTTAGCTATATAGGTGGATATAGCTGTGTATAGTGATGGCCGAACAGTTCACCCGGCGGTCGTTTCGCGGCGAATTTCGGCTGTTCGCGATTCGCCGTATCGGCGGACTATTGCCGCCGTTCGCCCGGCGGACTTACTGTGTAAAAGAACTTTGACCTATGATGACACATCCATCATGGGGTATAGGACAGCCAATTGAGACATTACAGCACATGGACACTTGGACATTCCCCCTAACCTATAAATACACCCGATCCGGCAGCCATTTTACATTCTTTCTTCTGTCACTATAGGGAGAGGTTGCAACAACCACTACAGAAGAGCAAGAACAAAAAATCGGCCGATAACGATCGGTGTATACTGTGTTGAAGGTACACAGAACACCCACTTACTGCTACAGATGCCAACACACTACACAAGGCCTTATATAGTGTGGGGCGTGTACTACACAGCCTGAGCTATGATTGGCCACAGGCATCCTGTCTGTGGCCAATCATGGCTCTCCTCGCTGCCGGCCCTGTGATTGGCCAAGCATGCGGGGTCATAGTGCATGCTTGGCCAATCATGAGCCAGCAATGCACTGCGATGACTCCGTCATCCAGTACTTGGATGATTTTCTCTGCGTGGGCAGCACATTGCGGAGAGATTTCGGGTGCCTTTGGCAGCCAATAAAACGGAGGGTCCACGTACGGAGCTGAGCTTCCTGGGCATAGTGATTGACTCCCTGGCGATGGAGTGCAGACTACCAGAGGGGAAGCTCAGGGACTTGCAGAGGGAAATTCGGGAGATTCATGGTTGTAAAAAAGTTCAGTTGCGTGCGTTACAATCGTTGTTAGGTAAACTAAATTTCGCGTGTAGGATCATTCCCATGGGGAGGATATTTTGTCGCAGGTTGTCGGCGGCAACATCCGGGGTGAGGGCTCCTACACACTTCATCAGATTGACTAGGGAACATAGGGAAGACCTTTTGGTGTGGTATCGATTCCTGACTGAGTACAATGGCAAGTCGGTGTGGATGTCGGGCCCGGTGAGCAACTTCGACGTGGAATTGGTTACTGACACTGCAGGATCCACAGGATACGGAGCGTTTTTTCAAGGACATTGGAGCACAGAGCCGTGGCCGCAGTCTTGGGTGGAGGCGGGTTTCCTTCGGAATTTAGTGCTGCTGGAACTTTTTCCGGTGGTACTGGCGTTGGAATTATGGGGGCAGGCTTGCCGGAACCTGAAATTGCGGCTGAATTGCGACTATATGGGGGTTGTGCAAGTGATCAACAGCATGTCAGCGTCTTCACAACCCGTCATACGGCTGATGCGACAGTTGGTGTTGCGCTGCTTGCAGTTAAACGTCTTTCAATATGCTGTGCATATCCCGGCAGTTGTTAATGCCCTGGCTGATTCTTTGTCTCGCTTCCAGTGGGACAGGTTCAGGAATCTGGCGCTGGATGCAAAGAAGGAGGGGGTCCCTTGCCCGGGCTGGATTTGGGAGTTGGCGTTGGAATCACCGCGGGATGGATCCGGCGGTCCGTAAGTGCGGCCACATGGTTGGCTTATAATAAGGTATGGCAGGAATAGCTAACTTTGGTTCAGGAGGCAGAGGTCGGGAGAGACAAGCGTGCGCTGAGGCTTCTGGTGTTGTATTTGGTATCCAGGAACATGGGGGAGGGGAAGTCGGTTTCATCCATAGATAGGAAGATGGTAGGGTTGGCATTTTGGTTCAAGCTGCAAGGGACGGTGGATTGGACGAAGGATTTTTGGGTGAAGCAGGCTATTAAGGGATATCGGAAGGAGCATAGGAGTAAGGATACGAGGCGGCCTATTACTTTTGCAAATCTTTTGGCATTATGTGCACAGGCTTAACAAGGCACGGATTAGAGTCAATAAGGTGGTCGGGAGGTTTTTGGCAAAGGAAGGGGGGATGGTGATTTTCCATAGAGAATTGGAGATCAACGTTGGTCTTTATTTAAGGAAGGATGGGGTTCACCTCATAGATGTGGGCATTGGCCTTTGGTCTTTGGGGCTTCAGGAGGGTCGCTTGGTCAGGTGCAGCCGACTCCAAATACAAGCCCAGCAACTTCACTCCAGGTATAGATGGGCAGATGTAGGTACACAGGAAAAATCCAGGAGAAACTCCAGCAAAATTTGAAAAATAAATATAAAAACAAAAACAAAAAAAAAAGATCTAAGTGTAGCTGTAAACAGATCGTTTTATTTAAATACACGTTTAAAAATGAATACATTTTTTTTTTAAATTGTTTATGACACCAGAAAAATCCTTCACTTTCAAAGTCCACAGTCATATAAGTGAATCATTTGATAATATTAACAACTAAGGTGTCAGTACTGATTTACACCACAAGATGCCAGTATAGTCTATGTAATAGCAGGCATTGAGCATATAATGACAGGAGCCAAAACAGCTTGCAGAAAAATACACTTCGGAAAAAAATCTGATAAACAAAGAGCAGAGACACGAACTAGACGGCAGGTGACGTCCGAAACAAGCTCCTCCCCCGTACGCACGTTACGTCCTATCAGGACTTCGTCACCGCTGAATCAAGTCTCTGTATAAATGCACCTGCTCTGTGATAGTCTCAGGGTTCTGTTGAAAGTGCAGAGAGCATCATGAAGACCAAGGAACACACCAGGCAGGTCCGTAATACTGTTGTGGAGAAGTTTAAAGCCGGATTTGGATACAAAAAGATTTCCCAAGCTTTAAACATCCCAAGGAGCACTGTGCAAGCGATCATTTTGAAATGGAAGGAGTATCAGACCACTGCAAATCTACCAAGACCTGGCCGTCCCTCTAAACTTTAAGCTCAGACAAGGAGAAGACTGATCAGAGATGCAGCCAAGAGGCCCATGATCACTCTGGATGAACTGCAGAGAACTACAGCTGAGGTGGGAGAGTCTGTCCATAGGACAACAATCAGTTGTACACTGCACAAATCTGGCCTTTATGGAAGAGTGGCAAGAAGAAAGACATTTCTCAAAGATATCCATAAAAAGTCTCGTCTAAAGTTTGCCACAAGCCACCTGGGAGACACACCAAACATGTGGAAGAAGGTGCTCTGGTCAGATGAAACCAAAATCCAACTTTTTGCCCACAATGCAAAACGATATGTTTGGCGTAAAAGCAACACAGCTCATCACCCTCAATACACCATCCCCACTGTCAAACATGGTGGTGGCAGCATCATGGTTTGGGCCTGCTTTTCTTCAGCAGGGACAGGGAAGATGGTTAAAATTGAGGGGAAGATGGATGCAGCCAAATACAGGACCATTCTGGATGAAAACCTGTTGGAGTCTGCAAAAGACCTGAAACTGGGACGGAGAATCTGTGGAAAGAGCTGAAAACTGCTGTTCACAAACGCTGTCCATCCAACCTCACTGAACTCGAGCTGTTTTGCAAGGAAGAATGGGCAAGAATTTCAGTCTCTCGATGTGCAAAACTGATAGAGACATACCCCAATCGACTTGCAGCTGTAATCACAGTAAAAGGTGGCTCTACAAAGTATTAACGCAAGGGGGCCGAATAATTTTGCACGCCCCACTTTTCATTTTTTTATTAGTTAAAAAAGTTTCAAAAATCCAATAGATTTCGTTCCACTTCACAATTGTGTCCCACTTGTTGGTGATTCTTCACAAAAAATAAAAATTTTATATCTTTATGTTTGAAGCCTGAAGTGTGGCAAAAGGTTGAAAAGTTCAAGGGGGCCGAATACTTTCGCAAGGCACTGTATTATCAAATGATTCACTTATATGACTGTGGACTTTGAAAGTGAAGGATTTTTCTGGTGTCATAAACAATTAAAAAACAAAAATGTATTAATTTTTAAACGTGTATTTAAATAAAACGATCTGTTTACAGGTACACTTAGATCGTTTTGTTTTTTTGTTTTTTTTATATTTATTTTTCAAATTTTGCTGGAGTTTCTCCTGGATTTTTCCTGTGTACCTACATCTGCCCATCTATACCTGGAGTTGCTAGGCTTGTATTTGGAGTCGGCTGCACCTGACCAAGCAACCTGGGAAATTTGCCTGGTAACCAAGCAATAAGGCTCCTGCACACCCTGTGTGAATACGCGCATTTGGCCATCTGAGATATCAGAGGTCCATCAGAGCTGGTAAGAATTTATTCCTACTAGTGGAAGGAGGGTCACATACAAGCAATAAATCTGTCTTCCCACGTGGTGTCTCCTCTCTACAGGCTCTCCTGCTGTCATATTTGACCAATCCGTGTGGACTTTTTTAATATATTTTTTTATAATTTTTTTTTATATTTTGCGCTGCACCTTTTGTATTATTTAGTGTGTTATTAACCACCGTATATGTGCATTGGCCGGGTGGGAGCCGTCTACTTCTGACAGGACGTTCAGGAACGTCCTTCAGAAGGAGCGGGATCGCGCGCGCGCATGCCCGCACAGCGGCGCGACCCCGATGTGCTCATGTCACCCGGACACGGCGCATCTCAGATCGGTAGGAGGACTCTGTGATTGGCCCTCCCAATCGCGGCCGTCATGTGACGTAAACAAACAGCCGGTTGCTAGGCAATCGGCTCCTCCTCTCCTCACACAGAGTCATCGCTGAGGAGAGGAGAGCAGATCGCTGCAGCCGGCTGATGATCAGTGAGTATGAGCTGTTTTTTTACAGCTTTTTACTCACTGATCACCAGTCTAGTGTAAACACACAACACACCACACAGTATAAACACAGTCCCCACATATGTCCCCAAAACACACATGTCCCCAAAACATACATGTCCCCAATAATAAAAACACATGTCCACAATAATAAAAACATGTCCCCCACATATGTCCCACTAAAATCACATGTCCCAATGATTATCTGCACTCATATGTACGTGATCACCTGCACACATATGTACATGATCATTTGCGTACATAGGGTCCGTGATCACACAAACCAATTATTATACACTTTGGCTTAAATTTATGACAAAATTAGATTTTATTGGATTTCTTTTAAAATAGAAAAAAGAAATTATAGTTTTTTTTCCAAATTTCCGCTATTTTTGCGCTTATATCGCAAAAAATAAAAAACAGAGTCGTGAATAAATACCACCAAAATAAAGCTCTATTTGTGCGAACAAAATGATAAAAAATTCATTTGGGTACAGTGTAGCATGATCGCGCAATTGTCACTGAAAGTACTAGAGCGATGAAAGCTGAAAATTGGTCTGGGAAGGAAGGGGGCAAAAGTGCCCTGTATTGAAGTGGTTAAGGTGTTTGTGTATTGCCCTTTTTGGTGTTTAGCTTGCAATTATTTGTTTGATATATGTGAGCACTGATAGTCGGAAGTATTTAAATCAAGAAAAAGACAATCTGGGCATGTGCAGTGCTGACATCTCGCCAGCTGATCAACATATCAGTCAGAGTGATGTTGAGTAATGCGCATGTGCAGATTGTCGGAGGCATTATCTGACAGGATGCAATTTTTGATAAAACACCAGTACCATGTGATCGCTGTGACCAATTACAGAGATCAGCACTGGTACACTGATCTGTCTTCCGCTGTGTCCAGTGGACACAGTGGATGACAGATCATGTCACAGCATGGCCCAATTCTGGGAGGATGTCATATTATGTTCACCCAGGAAAACAGTGTTCCTGCTTGGCTGCCATTTTTCTATAGGCTGGGTGGGAGCAGGGCAGATCCAGGCACCACAGAGGTGGGGGCACCAAAGTGCCAGAATGCTCCCCTCCCTGATATGCATAACGGCCGGTGGCTGCCCCCTCACAATCTTTCTTTTTTCCGGACCAAGTCGGGTCAGGGCAGGGGAGGGGCGCTGAAGCTCAAGTGGGACTCACTTATGTAGCTAGAACTGCTCTGTCACCCACGGCCCCGCACCTCCTGCCGGTCACTCTCATACTAATCCACTGACAGTGGAGTGAGCTCCTGCAGGGGATTCCCCCCTCCCTGTCCTCCGAACACTGCAGCATGTGCGAGCTCCACTCACAGAGCCCAGCAGCACCACTCTGTTCCTTCCCCTGCTTCCTCATTGGTAGGGGGAGGGAGCCCATCAGCCAGGCCTCCCTAGGGGCAGAAACTCCCCAGCCTGCCCACAGGAGGACAGACGAGAGGCTGTGGGCGAGCCCACTGTCACTTCATGAGACAAGAGGACAGAGCAGAGATAATGTAAGTTTTTTGATGGATGTGTTTTTTTTTTTTTTTATTAAAAAGAGAGGTCTTACACTATCAAGATTTATCTCTTCCTTCTCATAGTTTCATGCTAGGAGCTGATATCATTAATTTTATTTTTTTCCCTACTGGTGCAAATCGGCTCGCACAGCTAGGGTTTTTTCGCCTTTTTCTGGATCAACAGGAGGGCAGTAGGTCAGCAGCCCCCCCCCCCCCCCCACCACCCCCATCGGAATGATTTTACACCGTCTTTATCACAACCATTCAGCTGTCACCAGCAGTATTCTTCTGGTCCAGGATCTTCGTTACAAGCAGAGGTAGCTGGAACAGCCAGTAATTCACGACCCTAATTTAAAAACTCCTTCCGCATAGGTTACCCAAAGATCAACTTGCACGCTTACAAATATCCTTAACACGGCGGCAAGGCTGATAATTAGACTGACAACAGGATAAAACCTGGATCAGGAGCATGATCTTAGTCCTCCTAGTACCATCAACTTCATCCTCGCGCCATGTGCCACTTCAAATAGTCAGCAGAAGTTCTTCACAGACTAATGCCCCGTACACACGAGAGGACTTATGTCCGACAGACCTCCAAAGGAGTTCCGCCGGAGTTCCGACGGAGTTCCGACGGAGTTCTGGCGGACTTTTCGACCGAACGGACTTGGACACACACCATCACACCAAACTCCGACGGAGTCGAACGTGATGACGTACGACTGGATTTGAATAAGGAAGTTCATAGCCAGTAGCCAATAGCTGCCCTAGCGTCGGTTTTAGTCCATCGGAGTAGCATACACACGAGCGGATTTTTCGAAGGGGACCAGGTCCGGCGGAGTTCCGTCGGGAAAATTTGAAGCATGCTTCATTTCTAAAGTCCGTCAGACTTTAGCAAAGCTAAAGTCCGTTGCAGCCCACACACGATCGAATAGTCTGACGGACTCAGTCCGTCGGACTTTGGATGTCGAAAAGTCCGCTCGTGTGTACGCGGCCTAAGGAATACCACCTCAACATTGCCACCCTCCATACAAAAAATCTTACAAAAAGAACAACTAATAAAGACCGGCCTACAATCAACCATCAAATAAACCAGGAAAATATCTACTCAACCACAACAATTAGCATGCGCCTTGATTAATACCAGGTCTGCAGTCAAACACAGACTGGAAGTACATGACTTCATCACCCAAAACAACATAGATTGCCTCTTCATCACAGAAAGCTGGCTAACTCCCAACTACAACACCATCCTCACCGAATTGGTGCCGAAGAACTACAGGATCCTAACTTAGCATCGGAAAGGAAAAAAAGGAGGAGGCCTAGCAGTGATCTTTAAATCTCACCAGGTGCTCACCAAACCAACCTTACAGAACCAAGTGCCTTTTATGCAGACACTGATGCTACATCTTCAATCAACACCCCATGACACCACTCACATTCTACTATGCTATAGACCACCTGGACCAAAGACTAATCTTCTTACACCCCTCACAGAATTCATTGCAATACACAACCTGAAATCCAAAAACATTCTGGCACTCCGGGATTTTAACCTCTGGGCAAACGATTCCCAAGACCCTATCGCGACCGCCTGCATCAACCAACTGGAAGAACTGGCTCTCCAGTAACTGATAAAGACTCCCACACATGGTTCAGAACACACCCTGGACCTCATCTTCAAACAAAATATGGACATCGACATACTCGACAACATAACATTACTGTGGACGGACCACCACGCCATCAAATTAAAAATCTCCACCAATACCACCCACCAAAAACGGAAACCTGCAACAATGCATTGGACCAGATCGCAGAAGAAACTACACTCCGAAACCTTCAAAACCATTTTAACCAACAAAATAGCAATGCTGAATTTAAGCCATTCATCTGAGCAAACATTCAGCTCCCTAAACAAGGTGTTACTACAATCAGCAGACTCAGTAGCTCCAAAACTCAGGACACTCATCAAAAGAAAAAACTCTGGATGGTTTAATGGCTCCCTCTCTCTACTAAAGCAAGAATGCAGAAGAGCTGAAAGAACATGGAGAAGAAATCCTACCAAGGAAAACCTCACAAACTACAAAGGACTCACGGAGAATTATCACAAAGCAATCTTCAAAGCTAAAAAGGATAATTTCTCAAATGCGATCTCAATGGCCTTAAACCGCCCTTGGGAACTTTTTAAAATAGTCGCTCAATTGATGAACCCAGTGTGCTTAGAGCCCCCAGCAAACGAAACCCAAGATTTCTGCAATGAGTTATCAGATTTTTTTTATCAACAAAATCGAAACCATCAGGAAA
The DNA here is from genome assembly GCF_037356315.1 of Lithobates pipiens. Taxonomy (NCBI): domain Eukaryota; kingdom Metazoa; phylum Chordata; class Amphibia; order Anura; family Ranidae; genus Lithobates; species Lithobates pipiens. The sequence goes on along the minus strand of NW_027507788.1, from coordinate 97,547,505 downwards.
ACAATTCATCAGAAAAAAACAGCCAACCTCCAGTCAACTAAAGCAAAAAGAAGATATCTACACCAACATCCCACAACCACCAAAGTTTTCTCTGACCCCAGTTACCACGAACACCACTAAAAACATCATCAAATACCTTTGAGAGAGTACATCACCAATTGACATCATCCCCAGAAAACTCCTGAAAGAATGTTCCGACATCGTGGCTCCCACTATAACGCACCTCATAAATCAGTCGTTTAACCACTTACAGACCGGACCATTTTGCTGGTCAAAGACCAGACCACTTTTTGCGATTCGGCACTGCGTCCCTTTAACTGACAATTGCGTGGTCGGGCGACGTGGCTCCCAAACAAAATTGACGTCCTTTTTTTCCCACAAATAGAGCTTTCTTTTGGTGGTATTTGATCACCCCTGCGGTTTTAATTTTTTGCGCTATAAACAAAAATAGAGCGACAATTTTGAAAAAAACGCATTATTTTTTACTTTTTGTTATAATAAATATCCCCCAAAAATATATAAAAAAACATTTTTTCCCTCAGTTTAGGCTGATACGTATTCTTCTACATATTTTTGGTTAAAAAAAAATCGCAATAAGCAATTATTGATTGGTTTGCGCAAAAGCTATAGCGTTTACAAAATAGGGATAGTTTTATGGCATTTTTATTAATAATTTTGTATTATTTTTTTTTCACTAGTAATGGCGGCGATCAGCGATTTTTATTGTGACTGACATTGTGGCGGACACATCGGACATTTTTGACACATTTTTTGGGACCATTGTCATTTATACAGTAATCACTGCTATATAAATGCAGTGATTCCTGTGTAAATGACTCTGGCAGTGACGGGGTTAACTAGTGGGTGGCAGTGTAGGGGTTAAGTGTTCCTAGGGGTGTGTTACTAACTGTGGGGGGTTGGGCTTTCATTTAGTGAACACTGATCTCTGCTCCAATCACATGAAGCAGAGATCAGTGTCCCTAGTTGCTAGGCAGAATGGGGAAATGCTGTTTACACGGCATTTCCTCCATTCAGCCGTCCTGTGAGACGATCGCGGGTATGCCTGGGGCGATCGAGTCCGCGGGACCCGCGACTGGACTCACAGGGGTCCCGACCGGCACGTGAGCGTGCCATGGGCGGCGCGCTGGCGATGGCAGGGTGGCATTGAAGATTGGACGTAACTGTACGCCAATATGCCTGCCCGTGCCATTCTGCCGACGTACATCGGCGTGCGCTGGTCGGGAACCGGTTAAAGAAGGGATTGTTCCGGGTGCCCTCAAACAAGGCATCATCAAACCCCTGGTAAAGAAACCTAACCTCCACCCTCAGGACCCTAACAACCGCAGGGCGATAACAAGCCTCAACACCATCTCCAAGATCATGGAGAAAGCAGTAGCACAACAGATACAACACCACCTGGATACACACAAACTCCTGGACCCGCTGCAATCAGGCTTCCGCCCGCACCATGGAACAGAAACAGCACTCCTCAAGATATGGGATGATGCCCTGGAAGCAGCAGATGACAGAAAATCATGTCTCCTGGTACTGTTGGACCTCATTGCAGCGTTTGATACAATGGACCACAATACTCTGCTCATCTGCCTCACAGAAGTAGCAGGAGTCACAGACTCAGACCTTCAATGGTTCACATCCTTCCTAGGAAATCGTTCACAGACAGTGAAACTAGGAGAATTCACCTCTGAAACCCAGGCAGTCTCTTGCGGAGTCCCCCAAGGATTGCCCTAGTTGCCAGTGCTCTTCAACATATACATCCGCCCACTCCTCAAAATCATCAGATTATCAGACCTCTGCTTCCACTCGTACACTGACGACATGCAACTTTACTTTTGTATAACCAGACAAAAAGACTATCATCAGCAACTAGAAAATTGCCTCACTTTGATAGAAGACTGGATGACCACTAACTCCCTCAAACTCAACGAATTGAAAACAGAGATTCTTATCCTACACGCAAACCATAATTCCCGAACCAAAATCCCCTGGACACCACACACCATCTTTGGGCAGACCATCTCCCCAAAGACCAAGGCCAAGAGTCTCGGGGTCACTTTCATGTCAATGGATGCACAAATAGAAGCAGTAGTCAGTGGTTCTCACCATCTGCTCCTCCTGCTACGCAGACTCATCCCTTTCATCCCAAAGAAGGACAAAGCAGTGGTAGTTGGAACAGTCATTAATTCACGACTTGACTACGCAAACTCCCTTTACATAGGATTACCCTAATATCAACGTGCGTGCCTACAACTTATCCAAAACACGGCGGCAAGGCTGCTAACAGGAAAAAAATCCTGGGAATCAATCTCCCCTTCCCTGAGAAGCCTACATTGGCTAACCGTAAAGAAAAGGATCACATTCAAGACCCTCTGCCTCACCCACAAATGCATGTATGGAGAAGCTCCTCAATACCTACTTGAGAAAATAAAACACTACACCCCCAACCGCAGTCTTCGCTCATCCAACCAAAACCTCCTCCTCGTTCCCAAATCCCGGCACAAATCAAAGGGGGAACAGAGATTCGCTGTCCAAGGACCATTGGAACGCTCTACCAATCAACATCTGCTTGGAAGAAAACCACCAGGTCTTCTGGAAAGAACTCAAGACCTTCCTCTTCTAGAAGCTGGACAACAAAGCTCAACACAGCGCCTTGAGGCGATTCAGTTTGTGTTGTGCGCTATACAAATTATTCATTCATTCATTCCCTTCATGCCTAAACCTTTTTTTTTACATTTGTTTTTTACAAAGTTAAAATTTTTATTTTTGTTAGAAAATTGCTTTGAACCCCCAAACATGGGTCTTATGTTGCAGGGGGTCAGTCATTGTTGAGAGGGATCTACTGTTGAGGAAGGGGTCTATTGTTGCTGGCTACGGATCTATTGTCACTGGAGTGTACATTATTGCTAAATCTATTTTAGTGCCTTTCTTGTTATCATTAACAAATTCCATGACAAGGTAGCCAGATACCTTACTATGCCAACCCATACATGTACACCCCTTTTATACCTTATTCTATAAATAATGACACAGACACCTGCTGGATGTAAATGGCCTTTTGGGCCTTTATTTTAACAATAAACCAAACTAAACTTTTTATTTAAAACTTCTGTAAACCATTTTATTTTACCATCTATTTTCTTATAACCAAAACCAGCTCATCAGATAAACAGTTGTTGATCCCTGACGACCCCATTTCTTCTTGAGCCTGTAATCCCAACTTTTTATGGCATTCGTCCCCAGCCGTCAACTTGCCTCGGGGACTTACCAATTGACCACAGACCCCCAACTTATTAGCCCATCAGTCTGGCCAGCCGCCAGACCACCCGGGAGGACTCCATACCTATGATGGGTCCTAACTTTTCCAAAACCTCATCTTGAACAGTATAAATTGTATACCAGCCGTCAAGGACCCTACCGCCACCTGCACTCATGTTCAACTCATATTATCCCAAACCCTCCCTATTAAGGGCAGGCGGGTGGAAACGTTCCTCCTGACCTGCTGCTCCAGACTGCTGACCTTCCTAAAGTCACGTGCCTTCACATCAATTCTACTCCACCCCCTCTTACTCCATCCTCCAATCAGGTAAGCCTTGTAACTTTCTTAACCCCTCGTACCATTCCCCTGCGTAAGCCTTGCACCCTGTCATGTATGTCCTACGCTTACGTTGCACTACAGCTTTGTACATGTCTTACTGAATACTTTAAAGTAGTTGGATCATCGAACTACTGTCAAAATAATACTTGGTGGGGGCGTGGCTTGCGCGCTGAAGAAGATGGCTGCTTAAGCCTAGAGCTCTCCACAGCCGGCCGTTTAACAGCAAAAAACAGGCAGGTATTTTCCTCTAAAAACATACCTAAATACTCTGCAGTACTCCTGGGACAGTAGGGGCAATAATGTCTTGCAAAAGAGGACAAGAAAGGGGACCAAAAAAGCTGTCATCATTTACATTTAAACAGAGCAGTGAGCTGACTAAAAACCAAGATGGCGCCGCCGGAGCTGTGAGGAAAAATAATAAAACTCACACAAACATTTCTGCTAGCCATTCACTTGAAATGGATGAGGAATTATCATCCTCATATTCTAATGGCTCCTCTCAACTATCCCCAACATCTAAAGGACCCGCAAAATCGCGGATGAAGCTGGATTTATCTTGTCAGGCAGCTGATACTGTGAACACAGCCCTGCATAGTGATAATGCTATGTCCTCATTACAGACATCTATAGCTGCTTTCCCAACATCAGGTCAGCCAGTACTAGATACCACAATGAAAGAAATGCTTGTGTCATTACAATCATCTATTATATCTAATCTATCCTCCATGATTCATAAATTCTCTCTTGATATGAAACATATGGATGGTAGACTGCAATACGTTGAAAACAAAATGGAGGAATGCACTGAAACAGTGAATGAGCTAGTGGATGCATGTACAGAACAAAAAGATGATTCCATGTGGGTCAAGATGAAACTGGCAGATCTCGAGGACCACTAACGTCGAAACAACATTAAAATGAGAGGAATACCAGAGTCAGTTCTACCTATGGACTTACATAACTATGCAAATACACTATTTTCTACATTATTGCCAGAATTATCGCCGATTGAACTTACAATCGATCGTATTCATAGAATTCCCAAACCAAAACATCTAGAAGAATCAATTCCCAGAGATGTTATTCTGCGAATTCATTTTTATCAAGCTAAAGAGCAAATTCTCTCCAAAGCGAGGGAGCTAAGTACTCTGCCACCACCATACTCAGATATACAATTATTCGCCGATCTCTCGCAATTTACACTACAAATGAGAAGGCAGCTCGAAACTGTAACAAAGGCATTATCTAATCATAAGATCACATACAAATGGAGACATCCAGCCACTATCTTGACCACTTGCAACGGGAAACATTTTGCTATATCTACCATTGAAGATGGCATGCAATTACTCCAAACATGGGGTATTATAGTTGATCTTCCACATAACACCCCTGCCTTGAAGGAAAAACCTAATTTGTTCCACTTTGGACAAAAACGTGAACAAAATAGAATTAAATACAAATTAACTACTCCTGCCTGTTAAATGCATTACTGACATATACGGTCTGGTTTGATGCTCAATACCTTACTACTTGAACTTCACCCCCTATCTTGGTCAGCATTCCTTTGAGTGGATTACTGCTGACTCTTGGAAAATATTTTTTTCTTTACTCTATTAATTTTTCTTTTTTATTCTCTCCTTTTCAAATTTTTTATTTATTTATTTATTTTCCTCTTGCAATATATATTGCCAAATAACTACTAATAGAGTAATAACTTGTTTTTTCATAGGTTTGATAGGTGTGCATGATTTAATAGTAACTGTAACCTGATCATATAACAAATACTTAGATATTTAGTTTAAGCGTTATAGAAACTACAAAATATTCTTTTAGGAATATATAGAATTATAGTAACATCTAATTTTGATATATATTAATGTGTCTTTCAAAATATTGTCCCTAAATGCAAGGGGACTGAATCACCCAGCGAAACGAACCTCTATGTGGAGGTCTGCTTTATCCTTTAATTGTGACATATTATGTGTTCAAGAGACACATTTTGCTAAGGATGCATCTCCCAAATGTCAACATAAACATTTTCCTCATATTTTTCAAACAAAATTCTCCAAAAAACAAAGAGGGGTGTTAATAGCTATTAGAGATACTATTACATTTCAATTAGATAATTGTATCACTGACCCTGAAGGTCGCTATATTTTTTTGATTTGTACCATTAACAATATTCAATACACCCTTGTATCTATTTATGCTCCGAATATGAGGCAAATGCATTTCATAAAAAAAACTATAGAGGAGGCGAAGAAAGTTCAAAAAGGACACCTCCTGATATGTGGAGATTTCAATTTGATTCCAAACAATGATATGGATTCTTCTGCTAAGTCCAAACGCTATGCTTCTCCCCTTGATAAGTTCATAACTTCAAACGACTTATTTGATGTGTGGAGATGTGGACATGCTAATGAAAGGGATTATACATATTTGTCACCACGGCACAATACCTACTCCAGAATTGACTTATTCTTGACAGATAAATGGCTGCTTGAAAAGATTTCATCCTCCCATATACATACGGCCACGTAGTCAGATCACACTCCCATTAGCATGTCTATAACAACCACATCATCCCAACCAAATTCATATATATGGAGAGCTAATAACTATATTCTCCAAAATGAAAATTACTCCACAACACTCCAACAACACCTTACTGAATTATTTTCAATTAATTTGACATCTATATCTGACCCAATGATATTATGGAATGCTCATAAAGCTGTTATGAGAGGGGTGTTTATGCAATTAGGTTCTAAAGCTAAAAGAAAGAGAACTCAGAGAATGGATGAACTTACTAAGGAGATAGCCAAAGTTGAGGAACACAATAAAAATGATCCTTCTCCTTTCATTAAAACACAAATTTTCCAGTTACGTAATTAATTAAGAACCCTACTTCTAGAGACACATGAGAAATCCTATAAAAAATTCAGAGCTACCACTTATGCAACAGGGAACAAAGCAGGGAAAACAATGGCATTACGCATTAAAGGTAATCGATCTAAGACTAAAATTCCCTTCCTCTACCATCCTCACACTAATGAAAAATTGCTTAAGCCTTCTTCAATAGCTGAAGCATTTAGCTCATATTATAATGATTTATATAACATTAAGAACGATGGCGATACCCATCAACCTTCTCAGGAGGAGATTGACACCTTTTTGGAGAGTGTCAAACTTCCATCTATTTCCCCACAACAATTAGAATTTCTCAATTCTCCCTTTACTATCCCTGAAATTCTACTATCCATATTCTTCCCAACTTGAAATCACCTGGTCCAGTTGGCTTTACAGGGGAATATTTAAAAAAATGTCAAAGTACTCTAGCACCTATACTATGTGACATTTATAATTTAGCAGCCAATTCTTCATCATTTCCCAATGAAATGCTAAATGCTCTTGTTGTAACTCTTCCAAAACCAGATAAGGAACCATTTTCACCTAAAAATTTTAGACCAATTTCCTTACTCAATTTAGATGTTAAAATTTATGCGAAACTTATAGCCAAAAGACTAGATAGTTTGTTACCCTCTCTTATCCATAGAGATCATTCGGGTTTCACCAAAGGAAGACAAGCATCGGATGCTACTAGAAGAATGATAAATATAATACACCATGTAGAACTCACCAAATCGCCATCCCTGTTTCTGTCGCTTGACGCTGAAAAAGCGTTTGATAGAGTTCATTGGGGATACCTGTCATCCGTTATGACTAAATTTGGCTTAACAGGTCAAATCAACAAAGCAATATTAGCCCTGCTGAGAGTATTAGGTCCAACAAAAAAATTGTAGGAGTTACCATTGCTGAACAAGAACATAATATCAGCCTTTTTGCAGATGATGTTGTTCTTATGATTATTGATCCTGTGAAATCCTTACCGGAAATTCAGGAAACACTAAACATGTTCAGCAAAGTTTCTTATTACAGGCTTAACGCGAATAAATCTTGTATATTGAACTTGGGGATAGATGAAAATACTGCTAAACATCTTAAATTAAAATTCCCTTATTCATGGACTGAAAGTACAATTAAATATTTGGGTATTCAATATCAAATTCATGTAAAACACTGTTCCAATATAATTATATTCCACTTCGTAATGCATTACAAGAAAATCTCACTAAACTAGCTTCCCATGAATTTTCATGGATGGGACGTTTGGCAGCATTTAAAATGCTTCACCTTCCACAAATTTTATACTTTTTTAGAACTCTCCCGATTCCAATTCCGTTAAAATATTTCCACTCCCTTCAGACTCTGTTTTCGAGATTCATCTGGCAGGGTAAAAAATCTAGATGTGCTCATTCAAACTTAGTGAAGAAACGTCAAGCTGGGGGAACAGGGTATGTGGATTTCCAAGATTATTATTTAGCCTCGGTTCTTACACAGTCTAAGGAATGGTTTCTATCTCCTCCATCTACAATTTGGGGGAAGATGGAAACTGCTAAGATCCCAGGAAATAATCTATCAATATGGATTCCTTCCATGGCACTTGGAGCCAAGATACCTTCTCGCATCTCCCCAACAATATTAGCGACACTTAAATCCTGGGTTCGATTTCTGCATCTAACTTCCCCACACCCTCTTCCTACCAAAGTCCAAATTCCGCTAATTACATAATTTCATGAAGGCAACCTCATTTACACCATGGATAGAGAAGAGAATTAAATATCTATCTGATCTACTTGATAATGGGGTGATCAAACCATTTCCTACACTTCCAAAGAAATTTCAATTGCCAAATTCAGATTTATTCCTCTACATCCGAACTAAGAATTGCATTTCCAACCTCCCATCATGAACCTATAATGTTCCCCAATCGGCTTGGTCCTTCCTTAAAATCCCCATACATCAACAAAAAGGGATCTCTCTTTTCTATAATCTTCTTCAATAAAAAAGTGTGTTTACAAAGACTATCCCTTTAATTAGATGGGAAGAAGACTTAGGATACACCTATACAGTTGACCAATGGGAAAAAGCTTGTAACACCACATATAAAGCCACATGCTGCTCTACATTATGGGAAGTATCCATTCAATTGACTCAACACTGGTATCTTACTCCTGAGAAAATATCTAAATTCAACGGCACATTTGACGACAAATGTTGGAGATTGTGCGGCAAAAAATGGTGATATGTTGCATACATTTTGGACATGCCCTAAACTTGGGAAGTATTGGGAACAAATCTTAAGTTATGTCTGAAATTACCAAAACAGTCATTCCTCCAAATCCCTCACTGGCTCTATTATCCATATTATCCATTGATCTTGATCGATATCCTATCCAGTTTAGAAATGTGTTTACACATATTTTGCTGTCAGCCAGGATCAGTATAACGAGGAACTGGAAAAATCCTGATCCTCCTTCCATAAAAGAAGTGATAGAATCGACTCAAACTCATTACATTTATGAATCAATTCTAGCTCTTCGGCCTCACAAAAAAGAACATACTCATAAAATATGGCAGCCATGGTTAAAATGGGCTAGTCCCCAAAACATTGCATGAGTTCTTTGTTCCTAGATAACTTGAATTAAAAAATTACTTACCCCGCTCTAATATTTTAATCTTTGTTTTGTATCTATTAAATGACAGGTTACTATTACTGTCCCGAACACAGTTTAGCACCCATAGGGGTGTTCGGGAATATATTTAGGTTCATCATCTTTGAATTACTTTAACTGGCAGTATATAAATATATGAACTTAATATTTATATTACTTTTGTGTATTGTCTCCACAATGGATGTATTAATAACCTCCCGCTCGTTATCTTTATTATCCCGATTATAATTGAGATAATTAATATGGTTTTCTTTATATTATATTTTTTATTATTTTTGGATACTATTATCTATGTATCTAAATACTGTAACTGATCTGTTATTTAGTCATAATTTCTGTAATTTGTCTTGATAAAAATGTAAACTTTAATAAAAACTATTGATTAAAAAATACTTGGTCCTGTATTCTCTAAAAGGGGTTGTACTGGGATGGAAGGGGTGGAACCAAGTAACAGTGCTCGGAGGTGGGTAGGGGCGGAGCGAAGGGGAGTTCCTGCACCTATTTTTTGAGAAAAAAAAGTCCTGTATATAGATAGATATAGATATTTAAGCAGAGACCCTTGAGAATAAAATGGCGATTGTTGTAATATTTTATGTCACACTGTATTTGCGCAGTGGTTTTTCAAATGCTATTTTTTTGGAAGAAATACACTTTCATGAATAAAAAAAAAACACTAAAGTTAGTCCATTTTTTTCTGTTCAATGTAAAAGATTATATTATGCCATGTAAATAGATACCCAACATGTCATGCTTTAAAATTGGGCACACTCGTGAAATGGTGACAAACTACAGTATTTAACCTGTTGTTGCCTGACCTATAACCGAAAGACGACTACAGTGTGGGCCTAAATTGTCCCTGTGGGGCGTGCACGGCATGCTCTGTGATCAGTGAGTCCATGAGACTCGGCTGATCACAGATCGGAGTAAAGGAGAGATCCTGGCCCCTTACCACATGATCAACTGTCAACCAATGACAGCTGATCACGTGATGTAAACAGAAGCAGTTAATTGGCTTTGTTTTCCCCTCATGCTGGCAGCGTGTGGAGAAAAAAAAGTCGATCATCTTGCGTAAGACCCACTGCTGCCAAGCAGTACCCACCAGTGCTCATCAGTGCTGCCAATCGGTGTCACCTACCAGTGCCGCCTTTAGTGCCTATCAGTGCAGCCTCATCAGGGCACATCAATGAAGGAGAAGAATTACCTGTTTGCAAAATGTTATAACAAACTATGAAAACGTTTTTTGTTTGTTTAGAATTAAAAAAAAAAAAACAGTGGTGACTAAATATAACCAAAAGAAAGCTCTATTTGTGTGAAAAAAATGAGAAAAAAATTCATATGGTTACAGTGTTGCACTTACCACACAATTGACATTCAAAGTGCTAAAGGCTGAAAATTGGACTGGGGAGGAAGGGGGTTTACATGGCCCTTAAACAAGTGGTTAAAAATCACCAATCTTCCAAAAATGTTAACGGTTACAGGTTTGGAGTTAAAGTGGAAGTCTTGTGCTAGAATAATTTCTCTTGCTCTAATGATTGTGGTGATACCTCACGTTTACATTTGTGCATTTTACATTCTCCCTTATGTAACGCTGGCATCCTTGCCTATTAAATTATATTAGCATTTACAATGAAAGTCTATGGACGTTTCTATGGCTTAGTGTTTGGTGTCATCTAGCGGCCAAACACTGATAGTGGACTTAAATTTTTTTTTCTTTAATCAAAGCATTGAACTTGGTACAAGAAGTGACTGTTATTTACGCTGGAGAGTTGACCTTTTCACCCAGGGGTGACCTACCCATGGACACTCTCTGCGACAGTGCATGCTGGGTATGACAAAAGGAGCCCGAGCGGCCATCTTAGGTCTCTTGGGAATGCATGGCCAACCTGTCAGGACTTGTGAGGAGGTCTCCCGGAGGAAGTGGCCTATTGCCCTTGAGGAGCGCAACCCTGCTCGGTTGTGTGAGTGACCTGAAGTGCCATAGACACAGTGATCGGATTGGGAAGATCCAGAGACACTCGTTTGAGCATCAGAAGACCAGGTCCACCATCGGAACAGAACGGAGTGATGGGGCTGGCTAACATAGAAGCAAGATGCAAACACCGGACCAAAGTTAACATACAGAGTTTCCGATCCAGTTGGTGAGCGGGTTGCGGCCCATAGTTTATTAACTTTTGCACCTAGTCAGACTTATATACAGGCCTCGCTGGGATCCATAGTCCTACGGAGGAGGAGTATAGCAACTGACACTAGGCAGGCATAAGGCCTACTTACTATCGCATCTCAAGTATTGTATTATAGTTACGGAAGCAACACTAAGATCATCCTTAACTCAACTTTAATTACTTTAACCCTTGGATTACAAATTATAAGGAATTATCATTGCTAGTGAAGACAAGAAGACCAAAAAGACTGAGTACTTTAAGTGAGATCTCACACGGGGCTATAAAAGTAGGGGGAGCTCCCATGTAATTATATTTTTTATAATTGTTATATCAAAAGTCATTGTTCTGTCATTCTATGTTGGGATGACAGCACAATTATTGTAACCACCTGTTTGCAATACTTATAGTAAAATATAATTTGGTTAAGTACATCGTTGTGTGGAGTATTGTTTTCCCTCAGCAGGTGGAGCCAGTGGATCCTGAAGTGTCAATACAGGTATGTTTTATTATATTATATTGTATTGGATTGTATTGCACTACAGCTGTGTCAAGGGGACTGAGCCAAGTAAGTGGGGTTTATTAGCAGAGTGCAGGCCCAAATCAGGGGTCAGTGCTACACTTACATTTTTTATCACTTTTTTTGCTGTCACAAGGAATCTAAACATCCCTTGTGACAGTAATAGGCAGTGACAGGTCCTCTTTATGGAGGGATCTGGGGTCTGTCAGACCTCATATCCCTCCTTTGCACTTAAGAGCATTCAAAACGCTAAGTTTGGCTGCTTTAAATACTGTAATTTTTTTAAAATCTGGCGCCTTTAAGGCTTCAGTAAACTGGAAGCGATGTCATGACATTGCTTATGGGTTACTAGATCCGAGACCCGATCAAAGCATATCCTGGCTTTGTTTGGGTCTCTAGCCAGCTGGTGGACTTGCCGACTGGTCGCTCGGGCCTCCTGGTGGGATGGGAGAGCCCGGGCGAGCCACAGAAGGTGGCGAGAGGGAAGCACGTCCCCTGCCACTGCTTGAGATAACAGCTGAGCAGCCGATTAGCCGCATCGGTTGTTATTACAAGAAAGCTGACCATTGGCTCCAAAAATTTACCGAGGTGATGCCTGCAGCTGTAGACATCACCCCAGTAAAACCCCTTGAAGCTGAAAGCCACATATTTGTGTTATGTCGGCGTGAAGGGGTTAATGAGCCAAGTGATGCTGCTGTTTGTTATCAAAAAACAGGACCCATGGAATGTCCTTCGCCTCCCAGCCATATATAAATATAAAACAATGCTAAAAAGCCACATATATGAGAGATGGAGTCATGGCCATTGAAACATTTGTAAAGGGGAGGAGTTAGTAAGATGACCACCCCCATGTGGGGGCGCCAGAAATATTTCTGCACCCATGTGTCTGTGACCCTAGGATTGGCCCAGGGTGGGAGATGGTTAAACCTTGTGCTAATATAATGTGACATAAAAATGTTAACCCCTTCCTGACCGCCGCATGCCGATATATGTCGGCAGAATGGCACGGGTGGGCAAAAGAGCGTACAGGTATGTCCCCTTTAAGATGCGGCATTGTGTGCATGCTTGCTTGCCGTGTGCCCCGTGACAGAGGGTCTTGTTGGCTCGATGTCTGGTGGGTGCCCGCGATCGTGTCACGGAGCGGAAGAACGGGGAGATGCCTTTGTAAACTAGGTATTTCCCTGTTCTGTCTTGTGATATGACAGATCAGCGCTCTCTGTCATTGGGAGCGGTTATCGCTGTCATGCGACTAGAATCCCATCCCCCCACAGTTTTATAATCACTCCCTAGGACACACTTAACCCCTTGATCGCCCCCTAGTGTTTAACCTCATCCCTGCCAGTGTCATTTACACAGTAATCAGTGCATTTTTATAGCACTGATTGCTGTATAAATGACAATGGTCCCAAAATAGTGTCAAAAGTGTTCGATGTGTCCGCCATAATGTCACAGATCACAGCCACTACTACTAAAAAAAAAAAGAAAAAAGCCATAAAACTATCCCCTATTTTGGAGACACTATAACTTTTGTTCAAACCAATCAATATATGCTAATTGCGATTATTTTTTTTACCAAAAATATGTAGAAGAATACATATTGGCCTAAACTGAGGAAAAAAACATATTTTTATATATTTTTGGGTGATATTTATTATAACAAAAAGTAAAAAATATTGTGTTTTTTTCAAAATTGTCACGCTTTTTGTTTATAGAGCAAAAAATAAAATCCGTAGAGGTGATCAAATACCACCAAAAGAAAGTTCTATTTGTGGTGAAAAAAGGACGTCAATTTTGTTTGGGAGCCACGACCGTGCAAATGTCCAATGTGCTCTGGTCAGGAAGGAGGTAAATCCTTCCGGGGCTGAAGTGGTTAAACTATCCAAATCAGTTTGACAGCTGCTCCTGTGTGAATGAAGGCTCCAAAGAGGTTATATACTTTGGTCAAAAATCTTACTGTTTATGTTTGTTTTCGTTTGCATGTAACTTCTGTTTTTATCCATTTTTTGTTTATGTAGCATTGCATTACACATTATAGAAACATTTAGTAAAAATTTGAATTATTCGTGTTTAATTCCAGTAACATAATTATAGTACATTTATAAAGGAACAAATTGCAGGATAAAATTTGCACTTTTGATACATTTTTCTACAGTAACTTATAATTGAACTTTAAGGTAACAAAAAATATGTAGTTGTATTTTTTTTAAAACAAATACTCCATATATTATAGAATTTGGCTGGGTATGCACTGTTCGTTTTTTCATTCAGGTTATAGTCTGATATGGAGAACACTATTCCTCTCTTTTCCTCCTCAGTAATTGTGTGTAATAAGTGTTCTTCTTTAAAAAAAAAAAAAAAATGCAAAATACATGTATTACCCAAATAAATCACTGTGCAAATGTTTACATTTTTACTTTATATTAATGATTTACAGATCATAGCAGTATACTGTATGCAGAAGAGAACAAAGTTTGCCAAGGAAGTGAGATAATTGGGAAAATCCCGCGATGAATGCTTTGTTTTGTTGAAATACAGAAAGTCTTTCAGATTAAGCACAAGATTTTCGGAAACTCTAATAAGTACATACTAATTGTGATATACAGTATGTCATATGTTAATGGCTGTACACTATGCACATTTTTCAAATAAAAACCGATATGGATGGCATTTGATTTAATTAAAAATAGTTTGGTGTCACACAGACCATTCTACATGAGAAAGTAGAGGTTAGGATATCTGACAAACTGGAGAAGTACATGGCTATGTGGTACCCCCGGTTCTCACACTGCCTCCCTATTGGTACAGATGCTTGCCCTTTTGGGCTTTTAAAAAAATGGTATCCTTCCTTTCTGCCACTCATTCTCCCCCCCCCCCCCCCCCCCCACTCTCTTACCCTATTATTTTATCTCATTTGGGCCAATTCTTGTGTCACACTAGGTCAAATTCCATTTCTGTTAGTTTTGAAAATAAAAACATATTAATTCCTTTCAAGGTATTTTACAAAATTAAGTATGTTTTCAATGTCAAACTGCAAAACAGATACAAGCAATCAAGCCATTAAAAAAAAAATGGTGCTTGGTATAATTTATAAAAGGATATTGTATATTTCTGGTCTTATGTGCAGTACATGCTCCCTGCTTACTGGAAAGCTCTAGCTCTGACACAACAAGGGGCATGTCAGACCTTTGCAGGGAGACCTCTGCTTCCTCACAAAGAGCATAGATTAACCAAATGCTGACTGCCCGTCGTCAAACCCTTGCATGTCCATAACTCTGCGCTAATCGCCGTAGCTGTACGGTGGCCACTTTAAGGGGTATAGGGGACGCGTGCGCTCATCCTGAAACTGAGGAGCCAATGCCCATGTCCGGCAGCCGCGATTGTCCGCCGGGCACCCGCAATCGCTTGTGACAGAGCAGGAACATGGATCTGTGTGTGGAAACACACAAATCCATGTGCTGTCAGGGGAGATGAGACTGATCTGTGTTCCTATATACTAGGAACAAATGATCTGTCTCCTCCCCCAGTCATTCCCATCCCCCACAGTTACAACACACACTGAGCAAACACATTTAACCCCTAGTGTTAGCCACTGATAACTATATAAACTTCACTGGCAGGGAAGGGGTTATTTATAGCACTGATCGCTGTATAAATGTCAATGGTTTAAAAAAAGTGCCTGATCCGTCCGCCACAATGTCGCTGTCCCAATAAAAAAAAATAGCAGATCGCCGATATTACTAATAAAAAAAATAAAGTATAATAAAAATGCCATAAATCAATAACCTATTTTGTAGGGGCTATAACTTTTGCACAAACCAATCAATATACACTTATTGCGATTTTTTTTAACAAAAATATGTTGAAACATATCGGCCTAAACTGAGGAAAAAAAAAAATATATATATATATATATATATATATATATATATATATATATATATATATATTTTTTTTTTAAATTGGGATATTTATTATAGCAAAATGTAAAAAAAAATTGTGTTTTTTTTTTTTCAAAATTGTCACTCAGTTTAAGCGACGCAATGCCGTATCGCAAAAAATGGCCTGGTCAGGAAGTGAGTAAATTCTTCCGGAGCTGAAGTGGTTAATTACACTAGCTGATATACATTTTTATATATACTGTATAGGGTTATTTGGATGTTGTCTGTGTTTACAAGATGTTTGCATTAACAAATCGGTTTTAACTTGTTTATATGTATGAATAATTGAATGTTTTAATTATACATCCCTCTCCAGCAATAGTTCTGTTCTCCCAAAGGGGGGGGGGGGAATAATTACAGTCTCAATGAATGAGTTCCTGATGGATGTCATTTCAGTTTCCTTCAATTAGATTTTTCTGTTATAAATGTTTTTTTTTTTTCTGCATCATTTAAACTTTTGTAGTCAGAATTTGAGGCATTTTTTTCTTGAGTAGGTATGACGTTCCTTAAAGGTTCTTTCAAGGTAGAGTTGAGCAGCATATGTCTTGTGGCATGGGAACAACTTAGGACAGATCAGACACCAGCAGATCACATCAGACACTGTCCAGAACAAAACCTAATTAAAAGATAGGCATGTACATATATAAAATAGTTAGAACACTGTATATGCCAATTATATTCAAATCATACAACAGAACATACATGTTTTCAGTCATGGCAAATACTGTATATCAAACTAGACCAAAAACGCATTGTCAGACCCCCAATTAGAATAAAAAATAGTAGTAAAATCTCATTGTAACACCATGCACACTCTGGTATCGCTAAAAAAAAAATAGAAAAGGAACATCCTGCCATTGAATTAAATGAATGCCATTAATACAATTAAATTTACACATTAGGAAAAAAGTTAGTTTTACAGATGGTAAGGTTGAATAAAGACACTAGTCCATCCAGTTCAAACTGTAGGTGTACGTGTGGTAATGTCAATAATCAGTTCCTATATCCCTGCATGTTGTGTTCACTAAGATGCACTTTCAAGAGTCTTTTAAAACTATCAATACTTCCCATTGACACCACTAATTGTGGAAGAGAGCTCTAAATCCTTAGCACCATGACAGTGAAAAACCCTCTACGCAGCTTAAAAGGTAAGTTCACCTTTACAGAAAATCTGTAAGGTGAACTTACACTAGACCTCCTCCCCACCCCCCCTGTTCCCATTGTACCTGAGGCTGGCCGTTAGGAGACATCAGGTCACCACTTCACCGGCCCTGGGATTTGAAATCCTCATGGCTCAATCTCCTAAACGTACCTCGTTAGGAAGAGCTAGGCGGGTTCTGATTGGTTAGAATGCCTCCTATACTTACCTTGTCAGCGGGGGAGGAGAGGAGAGAAATCCCCGGGGGATTTCAAATCGCTGGACTGGCAAAGCTCTGACCCCATGTCTCCTAGTGGGTGATCACCGGCCTCAGGTACAGCAGGATGGGAGGGGGGTCCAGTGTAAGTTCACCTTACACTTCAAGGTTAACCACTTCTCCTCAGTCTCATTGTGTGGCCCAGTGTCCTCTTACACTCCCTGAAACTGAATAGTTTTCTTCCTATGCTGGGATGACCATTGATGTATTTATATATTGCTATCATATCGCCTCTGAAGCGTCTCTTCTCCAGGGAGAATACGTTTAGTGATTGTAGTCGTTCCTCGTTATCGAGGTTCTCATGTGCCCTTATTAATTTTGTTGCACTTTTCTGGACTCCTTCCAGTTCCAGCACGTCCTTCCTAAGGATTGGTGACCAGAACTGGATGGAATACTCCAGATGTGGCCAAACCAGAGTTTTATAAAGTGGCGGGATTATGGTTTTGACATAGACTGAGCAATAGCATGCAGTCTTCTACCAGGACCCCCAGATCTTTCTCCATCCTGGATTCGCCCAGAGGTTCTCCCCCTAGTGAGTAACTTGCATTTATATTTTTAGCCCTCAAGTGCATTAGTTTACATTTTTCAACATCAAATCTTATTTGTCATGTAGTTGCCCACATCATTATTTTATTTGGGTCTTCTTGTAAAGTTCCTATATCCTGATCTGAAGTTATTGCTCTGATTATTTTTGCGTCGTCAGCAAAAACTGAGATCGAGCTATTTATACTGACCTCTATATCATTTATGAATAAATTAAACAGAATTGGTCCCAGAACAGAGCTTTGGGGTATTTACAATTCCAGACCAGTCTGAGTACTCATTACTTAACACCACCTTTTGGACACGGCCCTGTAACCAGTTTTCTATCCATGAACAAACCTTATGGTCCATGCTTACAGACCTCAGTTTGTAGATTAAGCATTTGTGGAGAACTGTACCTAATGCTTTGCAAAATCCATATACACCACATCCACAGGCTTTCCCTTATCTACAGTGCCTTGAAAAATATTCATACCCCTTAAAATTTTCCACATTTTGTCATGTTACAACCAAAAACAAATGTATTTTATTGGGATTTTATGTGCTAGACCAACACAAAGTGGCATATAAAGTTTGAAGTGGAAGCAAAATGGAAAAAAAAATGGAAAACCATTTATCAAATAAATATATCAAACAGGTTTTATTGGTACAAAAAAGCAAGTTATACAAAGTATACAGTAGCACGCATAAAATCAATGCAAGGGGTGACAATATAATCATCATGGGATATATAAAGCTAGCTTAGATACAGAAGGGATGGTATCAAGGCACCACAAAAATATGTATTAGAGTATAACATATGGACCAAAGACAGTTTACCAACAGTATAGTATATGCCTGGTTTCCTCAACCTTCCTGGTTTTCTATTATGTATCTCCTGCTATTTTTAACAAACCATACAATGCCTTGCTATTATTTTCCTGGCCGAGAATAAAGTTTCATTCAAGAATACTTTCGTAAATGTATTAATGTCTGGTTCTGGATATATGGCCAGTAGGCATGGCTTAAGCCCCATACACACTATCAGGAGTTTCAATTTGTATGCAATCAGGCAGGTCCTTGCACTACATGGTATTGGTAAACCTGAAGAAAAAACTAAGGTTTGACCTCATATTATATTGTTTTGGTAAATCTGAAGGAAAAACTAAGCAGAAAAATGGATAGCGTGTATGGGGCTTTAGGCTCAAAGTGATAGGGGACCCCATGGTGTCATGGAGAAATTGCACAAAACAGGATTGTAGTTTGACTAAAGAAAGGATGTCTCTGCTCCACTATTATAGGTGTATATGGGCCATAGCAACAGCCAGATGCACTAGTTGCGTCCGGCCAGTGGAACGGGACCATTTGGGTCACAAGAAGGTCAAAAATCTGGTTGGGTCTGTTTTCCCTATATGAAACAGTGGTGACAGTTGTGCTGTTATAGAGTACAGATTAAAGTCAGGTAATGCTGCCCCTCCCAGGTCTGTAGGATTCTTTAATGTATTCCATGGAAGTTTGTGCCTGCTTTTTCCCCAGACAAATGATTTAAGTATAACCTCCATAACTTTGAAGTGCCCTAGCACCAGATATACCGGGGAGTGCCATAGCACACATAAGATCTTTGGCAGTAACACCATTTTGACGAGATTGATGCGTCCCATGACCCCCAGCGGCATGTCAAAGAGGGGCTGTACATTAAGTCTGATGTAGTCCATTGGTGACATTCTACACACTGCAGGGGAAGGTGAGCCTGCCTTTGGGTTTCTGGGAAGCAATCTATGGGGAGTATTTGCCACTTATTTCAGTTGATTTTAAGTCCTGAGAAAGAACCAAAGCGTTCAATCACAGCTAAGGCCTGGTATAGGGCATCGATGGAGCCGTCAATATAGAACAGTGTGTCATCAGAGTTAATACGGACTGTCTCCATTACAGGTCCTATGTGAAGTTCTACTATATCAGGATTGGAACATAGGGATATCAACAGGGGCTCCGCCGCCACTGCATGAAGCAGCAGGTTGAGAGGGCATCCCTGTAGCATACCCCTGGTGAGGGGAACCTGCTCGGAGGCGCAACAGTTAGCAACCACCCTAGCTACCGGATTTTGATAAAGCAGCTGAACCCACTTTATTAATTTGGGTCCAATGCCAAATCGTTCCATACAAGTACACAAATAGCTCCATCCAACCGAGTGGAACGCCTTGGCAGGGTCCAACGCAATGACCATTCTGGCGCCTGTGTTGTCGTGTTGTGTCTGCAAGTTAATAAATAGTCGTCTCAGGTTGAAGGAAGTATTTCTACCTGGCATGAATCCCACTTGGTCTTCATGAATGAGGGACAAGATGACTGTGTTGAGGCGGGTAGCAAGGATCTCAGCCAAGATCTTGACATCCACTTTTAAAAGGGATATGGGGCGATAGGAGTGGCACAACCTTGCCTGGTTTGGAGATTAATAATATTGAGGCCTCCTGCATAGAGGCAGGTAGCACCAAGGACTCAAAAATATGTTTGTAGAGCTTGTGGAGCCTGGAAACTAAAAATTCAGAGTAAGTAGAGTTTAATTCCACGGGAGTCCATCCGACCCCAGGGATTTGGATCGGGGAAAGGCTGCTATGCCTTCAGCTATTTCTTCTTTAGAGAAGGGTCTATCTAGTTCTGCTGCCTGTTGATCCGTAAGTTAAGGAATCTGTATCTCGTTTAGGAAGAAATCAATGAGAAGGTTGGTATCTACTACTGTTGAGGTGTAAAGAGAGGCATAGAAATCTCTGAAAATGTCAGATCAAGTGAAGTTTCATTGGTACTAGAACCCAAAAAAGTCACTAAGTGTAATGACCAGTGCAGGGTGTTCCTCACAATGCACAAGGTGGACTAGCAATTTACCAGCTCTCTCACCATGTTCAAACAAAGAAGAAGAAAAGTTTGCATTTGGATTTTTCGTATTGCATTTGTGTGGCCACCCTGGAGTGTTGTCTGAGTAGGTTGTTTTTGTCGGCTGATGGGTCAGTTAGGAATTCCTGTTCTGCTCGTGTCAAGTCAGCCATCACCCTCTCCAGATCAGCTCCACAGACCCCCTTCAGTCTATTTATGCGTGTGACGAGCGTGGGCCTGACATGTATTTTGAAGGTGTCCCAAACTATGTGTGGTGGAGTTGAGTCATCATTATCAGTCAAGAACTGTTCCTAATCTGCGAGAATATTGTCATCTTCTGGCAGTAATGTAAGCCAGAAGGGGTTCAATTGCCAAAGAGCAGGTGGTCGGTTGTATGGCATTGTAAAAGTGGCCAGCAGGGGTTGTGGTCAGAGTGATCTCAGAGAAATACCTGCATCCAGCAGCCTAGGCAATAGTGAGTGAGATCAGAATCAAGTCAACGCAAGAAACAGACTGGTGGGAGGATGTGAAACACGAGAAGGCTCGGGCATCAGGGTGCACGGACCTCCACATATCCAAGAGGCCAAAGCTCCCAATAAGTTTTGCAAATCTGGTGGACAAAGGGAAAGTGGGTGAGGGTGAAGTCACCTGCAGCCTGTCAAGGCTGGGGTTAAGGGTCATGTTAAAGTCACCCAGCCGGCTGGGACAGTAGGAAGTGAAGTCATATAATCTAGACCTTCCATTATAAGTGCAGAATTGAATGGTGGGAGTACATACATTGCAAGTATTAACAGTGGTTACCCATATACAGTTGCATGTAAAAAAACAAACCTTCCAAAACGTGTTGATCCTAGATTCCCAGAGCTCGAAGTGTACAGATTTTGCAATAGATTTTGCAATAAGCATGGTGACTCCTCCTGAATGAGAGGAAAGGTGGAGTGATATGCCCATCCCACCCAGGGGCGCCTATCAGGACAGTTAAGTCAGCACGTTGCTTAACCACTTAAGGACTGCCTCACGCCGATGTACGTCGGCAGAATGACACGGCTGGGCACAAGCACGTACTGGTATGTTGCTCTTTAAGTGCCCAGCCATGAGGCGGGAGCGCGCCGGCGGCGGCGGGCTCACGACCTGGTCCTGAGCTCCGTGACCATGGCCGCAGGACCGGCGGACCCGATCGCCGCTGGTGTCCCGCGATCGGGTCACAGAGCTGAAGACCGAGGAGAGGTCTGTATAGACAAACCTCTCCCCGTGCTTCCTACTGTGGCTGTCACCGATTGTCTCTACCCTTTTATAGGGAAAGATGATCAGTGATGTCACATGCCAGGCTACGCCCCCTACAATAAAAAAAACACATAACGTCATACATAACACCTACACTGCCCGCTAGTGGTTAACTCCTTCACTGCCAGTGTCATTTACACAGGAATCAGTGCATTTAAATAGCACTGATTGCTGTATAAATGACAATGGTCCCAAAAATGTATCAAAAATGTCCGATGTGTCTGCCATAATGTCGCAGGCACAATAAAAATCGCTGATCGCCGCCATTCCTAGTAAATTTTTTTCTTATAAAAATGCTATAAAATTATCCCCTATTTTGTAAACGCTATAACTTTTGCCCAAACAAATCCATAATCAGTAATTGCGATTTTTTTACAAAAAATATGTAGAAGAATACGTATAGGCCTAAACTGAGGAAAAAAAAATTTTTTTATATATTTTTGGGGGATATTTATTATAGCAAAATTGTTGCTCTATTTTTATTTATAGAGCAAAAAATAAAAACCACAGAGGTGATCAAATACCACCAAAAGAAAGCTCTATTTGTGGGAAAAAAAGGTTGCCAATTTTGTTTGGGAGCCATGTCGCACGACCACGCAATTGTCAGTTAAAGCGACGCAGTGGCGAATCGCAAAAAGGGGCTTGGTCCTTTGGCTGCAAATTGGCCCGGGGCTTAAGTGGTTAAGAAAGGAAAATATATCTTATTCATACCCCTAACATTCCAGGCGAAGAGTTTCAGGGAGGCTTTATATCTTGAAAGTGACTGTATAAAGCCCATCTTGAAAAAAAGCACGCCTGTTTGTCTATACAGAGCGCATGCTCCAAAATGTCGCCGCAACTGCCTGTGACGTCACTACACCTGACACCTGCGTTCCACCACTGACCAGAGCCAAGCCTAAGGTCCCAGCTGTCCTAGATCATCCGGAAATCCTGCTGGACAGGACTCCCCTTCACATGGACAAGCTGTAATCAGGCAAAACAGCGCTGGACGGACGACACACTAAAGAGGAAGTGCTGGAAGTGTTCTTATATCTAAGTGGATTTATGCACCTGTAACACATTAAATGTAACTGGCTCTAACCTGGAGGCGCATCTTCTGTTCTTTTTTACATGTTTTGGAGTCTGCTCTCAACTTCCCTATGAAGGCTTGCCCTAGTGTATGGACTTGTTACTAAACATATACAGGTCTTTTAGCTTTCCTTTCTCTCCACCATTTCCCTTTTGTTTTAGTATTTATTCCTCCTCATTTGCACAAAGAATTTATAACAAGGACTTGTCTGATGGACCTTTATATCATTTCATACCAAGTGACAGTGCCACCATCCCCTGTGTTTTTCTAAAAAGTATTGACTCAGGGGGTCTGATTACAAATGCACACTACACTTTTCACATATTTGTAAAAAAAAATGTGAAAACTATTTATAATTTTCCTTTCACTTCACAATTATGTGCCACTTTGGGTTGGTCTATCACATAAAATCCCAATAAAATACATTTAAGTTTTTGGTTGTAACAAAATTTGGAAAAATTCACTTATTCATAGAATGTTAACAGATCAGTATGGCAGGAATGACCCTTAGTACCATTAGCAATAATCAGCATGGGTTTACAGTTTTCATCAAATTCTTGGATATAGTCCCTTATCATCTCCTCCAATAGTTTACATACTATCCATTTTAAACTGACTGGCCTGTAGTTTCCAGGTATATGTCCTTTTTTTTTTTTATATTGGTACCACGTGGGCTTTTCTCCAATCAGCTGGTACTATTTCTGTCAGTATTCTGTCCATTGTCTGCCATTACAATCAATATTACATTTGGAAATGCAAAGTTTCCATAAATCAGTTGAACTAGCCAAACTGAAAATAACATATATTTCATTTCTGCAACAAAGGCTTATTGAAGAACTTCATGTTAGGATTCTGCAGCAAAATCCAATCAGACTAGTAAAAAGGTGACTTCTAATTGGCTTCACTTTTCTCAGTGCTGTTTACATTAGGTAGTTATTCCACCAAAAGTGATATTGAATTTCAAGTTTGATCCCTGGTTTCTTACATCACTTAGGGGGTTTGCTCAACTTTGCTTACACACTATGGACTCATTTCTCTCGCTACGTTCTGTAAAACAGCAGAAGGTTAATGGGTAGAGTTGGGAAATTACCGGAGCAACATTACTTTTGATTAGGGATGAGCTCAAGCATCTTTGTGTCCTAGTCCAAAACCATCAGAGCAAGAAAGATGTCTCTTTATGGGCCAATCATAAGTGGTTAAGGCATTTCCCCCCCACAAGGGGCATCTATACAATCCGGCTGTAGGGCAGGCAGTGTTTCAGCTGCTTATGATTGCACAATACAGTGACAGCTTCCTGGTGGGATCATTCAGATGGGTTTGGACTAGGATCTTAACACACCTGAGCTCTTTCCTCTTGCTGCTAAACAGTAGCTGGTGGGCGACTCTAGTTGCTACCATCTGACAAATTTGAGTGTTTATTGGACACCTGTATATTAGAATCACAATGTAAACATTATTACCATTATCGTTTTCCTGTAGAGGGCTTTAGGTCAATATATATGTCTCTGTTCTGCTGTGTTAATTGCTGTTAAGACAAAATAGAGAATTCTGGTCATTATGACATGAAAAAGGTTTGGTGCAAAGGCAAAGTCATACTGCCATACATTATATAATTTTCTTGTATAATTTTCACTTAGATTTACCAAAACAATATAATAGGTGGTCAAACCTAGACACTTTCAAATTGAATGCAGTCAGGCAGGCTGTCATGGAAGGGATGCCTAACACAGGCATCCAGCACAAAGTAAGCAGATCAATGGGCTGCACTAAGGAATGAGGCTTGAAAGGTAAGTGAAAATATAAATATTTATTAAGGAAAAAGACACGCGTGCAAACCAAACACAGCAAACCATAAACAAGCAAGAACACAAATAAATACACAGCAACCATAAACAAGCAAGAGCACAAATAATACACAGCAAACCATAAACAAGCAAGAACACAAATAATACACAGCAAACCCCAAAACCCTAAACTAACTAACTATATACATGGAAAGGGAACACATATATAACAAGGCAGGGATGAGAGACAAGGGGAACAGGAGGCCAGGTGGAGGAAGCGGAAGTAAGGGGAGCCAAGGCAGGAATCAGGGGACAAGTCACAGGTATAGGGAACAGAGTCCAGGACAGGAAGCAAATCAGGAACAGGTCTCAGGCAACAGGTCAGGCAGGGACAAGGCTAGCAGGAAGGATTCTGAAGCAATGAGCCTCAGTGAAGGGCGGGCTTATATACTTCCAAGCCATACCACTTCAGGTGCAGCTGGATTATTAGAATGTCTGTTTGCTGGGGGACACCCGCTGGCGACCACCAGAACTGCAACCTTTGATGGCAAAAGAAACAGTGACACCAGCAGGCGACCCCAGCAACAACACCGTTCCTGACAGTTCCCCCCCCTAAGGAGTGGCCTCCGGACACTCCATTCTGCCCTTGACCTGACAGTGCATGTAAATGGGGAAAAGTCCAGAAAAGTCTCCCCTGTGATTGCTGACTTCTTTGCGCTCTCCGGCCAGAGTCTCTTAACCTACTGGGAGGCATGCCACCCAAGTCCGACAATGGAACATGTATCCCACCACCAGGGTCTGGAAGTTTAGATCTGGAAATAAAAACAGGCTGGGCAACTTGCTTCGGGTCATCGGGCTGGGCAGCAGGCTCCAGGTCATCAGGCTGGGCAGCAAGCATCGGGTCATCAGGCTGGGCAGCAAGCATCGGGTCATCAGGCTGGGCAGTAGGCTTGGCAGCAAGCACCGGGTCATCAGGCTGGGCAGCAAACACCGGGTCATCAGGCTGGGCAGCAAACACCGGGTCATCAGGCTGGGCAGTAGACTTGGCAGCAAGCACCGGGTCATCAGGTGGGGCAGCAAGCTCCAGGTCATCAGGCTGGGCAGTAGGCTTGGCAGAAAGCACCGGGTCACCAGGCTGGGCAGCAAACACTGGGTCATCAGCCTGGGCAGAAGGCTTGGCAGCGAGCTCCGGGTCATCAGGCTGGGCAGCGAGCTCCGGGTCATCAGGCTGGGCAGCGAGCTCCGGGTCATCAGGCTGGAAGGCCGGGACATCAGACTGCAAGGCATCGGACTGGAAGGCCGGGACATCAGACTGCAAGGCATCGGACTGGAAGGCCGGGACATCAGACTGCAAGGCATCGGACTGGAAGGCCGGGACATCAGACTGCAAGGCATCGGACTGGAAGGCCGGGACATCAGACTGCAAGGCATCGGACTGGAAGGCCGGGACATCAGACTGCAAGGCATCGGACTGGAAGGCCGGGACATCAGACTGCAAGGCATCGGGCTGGAAGGCCGGGACATCAGACTGCAAGGCATCGGGCTGGAAGGCCGGGACATCAGACTGCAAGGCATCAGGCTGGAAGGCCGGGACATCAGACTGCAAGGCATCAGGCTGGAAGGCCGGGACATCAGACTGCAAGGCATCAGGCTGGAAGGCCGGGACATCAGACTGCAAGGCATCAGGCTGGAAGGCCGGGACATCAGACTGCAAGGCATCAGGCTGGAAGGCCGGGACATCAGACTGCAAGGCATCAGGCTGGAAGGCCGGGACATCAGACTGCAAGGCATCAGGCTGGAAGGCCGGGACATCAGACTGCAAGGCATCAGGCTGGAAGGCCGGGACATCAGACTGCAAGGCATCAGGCTGGAAGGCCGGGACATCAGACTGCAAGGCATCAGGCTGGAAGGCCGGGACATCAGACTGCAAGGCATCAGGCTGGAAGGCCGGGACATCAGACTGCAAGGCATCAGGCTGGAAGGCCGGGACATCAGACTGCAAGGCATCAGGCTGGAAGGCCGGGACATCAGACTGCAAGGCATCAGGCTGGAAGGCCGGGACATCAGACTGCAAGGCATCAGGCTGCAAGGCCGGGACATCAGGCTGCAAGGCCGGGACATCAGACTGCAAGGCCGGGACATCAGACTGCAAGGCCGGGACATCAGACTGCAAGGCCGGGACATCAGACTGCAAGGCATCAGACTGCAAGGCATCAGACTGCAAGGCATCAGGCTGCAAGGCACCAGGCTGCAAGGCACCAGGCTGCAAGGCCGGGACATCAGACTGCAAGGCCGGGACATCAGACTGCAAGGCATCAGGCTGGAAGGCCGGGACATCAGACTGCAAGGCACCAGGCTGGAAGGCCGGGACATCAGACTGCAAGGCACCAGGCTGGAAGGCCGGGACATCAGACTGCAAGGCACCAGGCTGGAAGGCCGGGACATCAGACTGCAAGGCCGGGACATCAGACTGCAAGGCCGGGACATCAGACTGCAAGGCCGGGACATCAGACTGCAAGGCCGGGACATCAGACTGCAAGGCCGGGACATCAGACTGCAAGGCATCAGACTGCAAGGCACCAGGCTGCAAGGCACCAGGCTGCAAGGCACCAGGCTGCAAGGCACCAGGCTGCAAGGCCGGGACATCAGACTGCAAGGCCGGGACATCAGACTGCAAGGCCGGGACATCAGACTGCAAGGCCGGGACATCAGACTGCAAGGCCGGGACATCAGACTGCAAGGCCGGGACATCAGACTGCAAGGCCGGGACATCAGACTGCAAGGCCGGGGCATCAGACTGCAAGGCCGGGGCATCAGACTGCAAGGCCGGGGCATCAGACTGCAAGGCCGGGGCATCAGACTGCAAGGCCGGGGCATCAGACTGCAAGGCCGGGGCATCAGACTGCAAGGCCGGGGCATCAGACTGCAAGGCATCAGACTGCAAGGCATCAGACTGCAAGGCATCAGACTGCAAGGCATCAGACTGCAAGGCCGGGGCAGCAGGCTGGAAGGCGTCAGCAGGCTGGACAACAGGCAGAGACACTGGCACAACAGGCTGAACAGCAGGCATTGGAACATCAGGCGTGGAGGCAGAAGTGGGTGATGACAGAATGGTATGGGTTGGGAAAAACTTCCGTTTCTTTTTGGTTTTAGCAACTGAAGATTTGTATGTGGGTACAGGGCTGTAGGTAGTGGATGCAGCTGGTAAGAGCAAAGAGTGGAAGGATGGTAAAGCAGAGGGAGCAGATCTTGAGGGGAGATTCAATGGAACTGATGAAGGCAGCTGAGAAGTAGCAGAGGGGTTAAAGGCTGGGTAGGTACAGCAGGAGGAAACAGGGTACTGGTACTTCATTGGTAGCAGGGTGTATTGATCAGAAATTGTGGTTGTTGGGGGTAATAGAGAGGAAGATATCCCAGCAGGCTGGTATCTGGACACAGAAATGGGTGGTTGGGAGCTGACAGAAGCTGAGTACAACAAGCTTGACCAGGCCTGTAATAATGGTTGCACAAAATCAGGTTTGCACACGGTTTGTCTGACCAGAGACTGCACTGAATCAATACACGCTGCAAGCACCTGTTGAGGACAAGCTGAGTACTGCTCAAAGAAAAAGGCTGAGTCATCTTCCAACAGCCACACCAAAGACTCTACCTGAGCTGCACTAAAAGGGGGTGTATAGTCATCACCTCCACTAGAGGCATCAGACAGGGCCAACTCTGTACAGATCCGAATCAATGGCTGCACATCCTCAAACAGAAAACTGCCCTGATCAACAAAAACATGGGCTATACGGATACATTCCAGCAGTTGCTCTCTAGTGTATTCACCTAATGTCTGATGACAAAAATCTCTGTCATCTGTTGCCAGAAGCGAAAGATACAGGATATCTTCCAGATGCATTTTTCTTGGCAATAGCAAGTGTCCAGATCCTATTCCCAAGTGCAGCCGATCTGTTAGTATGGCTTCAGAATTCTGTCATGGAAGGGATGCCTAACACAGGCATCCAGCACAAAGTAAGCAGATCAATGGGCTGCACTAAGGAATGAGGCTTGAAAGGTAAGTGAAAATATAAATATTTATTAAGGAAAAAGACACGCGTGCAAACCAAACACAGCAAACCATAAACAAGCAAGAACACAAATAAATACACAGCAACCATAAACAAGCAAGAGCACAAATAATACACAGCAAACCATAAACAAGCAAGAACACAAATAATACACAGCAAACCCCAAAACCCTAAACTAACTAACTATATACATGGAAAGGGAACACATATATAACAAGGCAGGGATGAGAGACAAGGGGAACAGGAGGCCAGGTGGAGGAAGCCGAAGTAAGGGGAGCCAAGGCAGGAATCAGGGGACAAGTCACAGGTATAGGGAACAGAGTCCAGGACAGGAAGCAAATCAGGAACAGGTCTCAGGCAACAGGTCAGGCAGGGACAAGGCTAGCAGGAAGGATTCTGAAGCAATGAGCCTCAGTGAAGGGCGGGCTTATATACTTCCAAGCCATACCACTTCAGGTGCAGCTGGATTATTAGAATGTCTGTTTGCTGGGGGACACCCGCTGGTGACCACCAGAACTGCAACCTTTGATGGCAAAAGAAACAGTGACACCAGCAGGCGACCCCAGCAACAACACCGTTCCTGACACAGGCCCTTGCACTAAATTGTTGAAGATAAATCTAAAGCATATTGAATCAGAAAATTGTATGACCAGCCTAACAGACTGACAGATTCAGGAGATGGCACTGCCCCTTGACACCTGTGCCTTCTAAAATACACAATGTACATGCTCATGACATTAGTAGAAGAAGCGGTGAAGTCAGCATCTTTTAAAGTTATGAATTGTAAATGCTTGGGCAAAAAATATGGAGAAATAAGTTACTGGCATGTTACCAATCCCTAAGTGTGGTGGTTGCATTTTTTTTAGGCTTTTTCACCTTTATTTTTGTTGAAAGAACAAAAGCAAATTTGTTAAACTTGAAACAGAAAATACTAAAGCGCAAATACGGATCCTCAGTGGAACGTGCCTAAAAGCAAACACCTAAACGTGGTCAGTCACCAGGATAAATAAATACTAAAAAACTAAAGTGCAATGTGTAAAGTGTGCAACAAGCTAGATACAGCAAAGTGGCCCTAGGGGGAGAACAACCCCAAATATCTCCCACCCCTTTAGAATATATATGTGATTCCAACAAATTGTATCACTACCTGATGTGACAACTGAATATATCTAAAGTGAAAATAAATAAATAGCCAAATATTACCGTGGAAAGATAAGTGGTACTAAAGTGAAATGTGCAATCTGTGTTAATTAAGTGAAAAAAAACTCAGGGGGAGGAAAATGTCACAAACACCCCTGGCACTAGTGCTAAGTAAATGGTGCATCAACCATAAATGTATAATATATCAAATAGAAATGCCAAAATCAATGCGTCAGTCAGTATGAGACAAATAAACCAAGGTTGAATAAAAAATTTAGCTGATGAAAAAAAATATGTGCAAAATATGTAGTGGGCTGTATGCGGCGATGTATACAATGGGGCTAAGTCACCACAAAGCCCCATTGTTGAAGTCTCAACATATCATAAGTGAAAAAGCCTTGAATATAAAAGTACATGTTCAATATAACCAAAAAAAATGGGTAAATGAGAAAATAGTTACTCCCGAGCGCGTTTAGGCTTTCAGCATGGTAAGGGAATATCCCGAGTATACAAGCTTCACCATAATCAGGTAATCCAGGTGGAATGCTTAAAACTGGTTACCTTGCTGCTCCGCTCATGGATGGGTATTTAAAATTTAAAAACAATTTAAAAACAAATGCAGAATATATTACATAAAACAATACAATATAAAAATTGTCGAGACTCCCTCCAGTGGTCATCGGAGGAATAATCACAACACAATTTGAAAAACATGTACTCCTCTAAGGAGAGGGCTTTAACATGGGTAGGTGGCCATACAAAATTACATCAAAAAATAATAATTGATAATTTAATAATAATGGTTAAAAATTGATAACATCAAGTACAATATACATTTCATGTATTTACAGACAAAAAAAACACATATACATAATTAATCCTGTTACACTGTATACTTCCTCCGTCCAACTGTATACCAACACACTACAGTGGACAGAAGGCAG
Organism: Lithobates pipiens; assembly: GCF_037356315.1. Taxonomy (NCBI): domain Eukaryota; kingdom Metazoa; phylum Chordata; class Amphibia; order Anura; family Ranidae; genus Lithobates; species Lithobates pipiens. The sequence goes on along the minus strand of NW_027507788.1, from coordinate 97,516,606 downwards.
CAACTCGACGTGTTTCGAGATCTTAGATAAATTCTCTTCATCAGGGGTATAGATAATTTGCATCAAACAGAAAACAGGAAATCACTATGATAGCCAGAGTCAGTGCACTGGGCGGTATGAAGGATGCGGGATGGTAAAAAAGAGAAAACCTCTATCCAATCACTGGGAAATGGATTGTGAACAGATCGGATCAGTGAATATAGACTGAATGGCCATTAAGACAAGGAGCTCACAAGGGATATCAATTAATGTAAAAAGGTAAAAAAGTAGTGATGCGCGGTACTATAATAGGGAGTTGGCCTAGGAGGCTTAATAAATTCTATAGGCACTAAGATTGTGCGTGATATATATATTCCCGTATACAGTAAGAGAAAGGTATATAAAAAGTTGTGCGTATTTTTATAAGGGGGTGGTGGACAACTCTCACCACTATAGCATGATGATATTCAAGATAGGAGACAAATGTAATGAGTAAGAAAAAAAAGAAAAAATATGCAATACTTGGAATAAGTAATCCCTAATGCGATTTTTTAACTGACAGAATTGCATAAAGTGCCAGTGCTAGACAATAAATAGAATCATGAAAGTATTAACTACACCATAGATTAAATAAAACAATATATATAAAGCAGTCACAAAGAATAGTGAATCGCAGTGCGATTTGTTCACGCTGACAAAATCGCATAAAGTGCCAGTGCTAAAGGTGAGAAGGTGTGTGGAATATTCTGTTACACAATAAGGTAAATAGGATAATATGTATAAAACAATCACCAACTCGATAAAACGTATGTGCAAGAAATGGTGAGTTGTAGCTGCCAGAAGTCGCATAAAGTGCTAGTGTCACAGAAGTGGTAGAACAAGGTCCGTGCGGGTGTTCTCTACCATATAATCATCAAAACAATATTCCTGCGACCGTGAACAGCTCAATAGTTCAATTGTGCAAAAAATGACAGAAAATCAAAATAAACGCATAAGTAATATTGGTGTTAAGGGAGTAAAGAAAATCCCACAAACTAATCAGAAAACTGTGTACGATACCTACAAGAAATTATATAAAAAATAACAATAGCATATATCAGAGTGTGACCATTATGCTATTGTTATTTTTTATATAATTTCTTGTAGGTATCGTACACAGTTTTCTGATTAGTTTGTGGGATTTTCTTTACTCCCTTAACACCAATATTACTTATGCGTTTATTTTGATTTTCTGTCATTTTTTGCACAATTGAACTATTGAGCTGTTCACGGTCGCAGGAATATTGTTTTGATGATTATATGGTAGAGAACACCCACACGGACCTTGTTCTACCACTTCTGTGACACTAGCACTTTATGCGACTTCTGGCAGCTACAACTCACCATTTCTTGCACATACGTTTTATCGAGTTGGTGATTGTTTTATACATATTATCCTATTTACCTTATTGTGTAACAGAATATTCCACACACCTTCTCACCTTTAGCACTGGCACTTTATGCGATTTTGTCAGCGTGAACAAATCGCACTGCGATTCACTATTCTTTGTGACTGCTTTATATATATTGTTTTATTTAATCTATGGTGTAGTTAATACTTTCATGATTCTATTTATTGTCTAGCACTGGCACTTTATGCAATTCTGTCAGTTAAAAAATCGCATTAGGGATTACTTATTCCAAGTATTGCATATTTTTTCTTTTTTTTCTTACTCATTACATTTGTCTCCTATCTTGAATATCATCATGCTATAGTGGTGAGAGTTGTCCACCACCCCCTTATAAAAATACGCACAACTTTTTATATACCTTTCTCTTACTGTATACGGGAATATATATATCACGCACAATCTTAGTGCCTATAGAATTTATTAAGCCTCCTAGGCCAACTCCCTATTATAGTACCGCGCATCACTACTTTTTTACCTTTTTACTCTGCTATTGGGACCGAAGCATCCCCATTTCAGTGTATGCAGCAGTACGATTATCGGATTCTTCCCTGATTAGGCGCAGGAATAACCCTTTTCTCATCAATTAATGTAACCCCACAGAATGAACACATCGCTGGTCTCCTGTATTCACCAAATGCATGAGGGAAGCCCAAATTCCTATATCAATGGATCAGCGACCCAAAGCATGTATCCATCACACACCAGCTGATTGGATATACAAACCATCCAAGCCAGCATCCATTTCAAATGATTGCGCCAGGCTCATGTCCCCCGGGCTCGGAGGAATAATGACACAGTCACAATTCCTCCAATGACCACTGGAGGGAGTCTCGCCAATTTTTACATATGATTAATTATTATATTGTATTTGTTTTATGTAATATATTGCGCATTTGTTTTTAAATTGAGCTGCTCTAATAGGAGACTAATAAAGAACCGCCCTATCGCTGCGGCTCGTGGTGATATAAATATGAAGCGTCACAGGTTTCCAGGCAAATCCTGAAAAAGTCACGTGACAGTGACGCAATGCATAGGGAGGCGGAGCCTGTTACCGCATACGATAGGAGTTGGCAGTCTTTATGCTGCATGGACAAGCGGTGGTATCTGACCATTCTTTATGAAAGCGCTACTTCCATCTATATAATCAAATACCCACCCATGAGCGGAGCAGCAAGGTAACCCAATTTAAGCACTCCACCTGGATTACGCGATTATGGTGAAGCTTGTATACTCGGGATATTCCCTTACCATGCTCAAAGCTTAAATGCGCTCGGGAGTGGCTATTTTCTCATTTACCTATTTTGGTTATATTGAACATGTACTTTTATATTCAAGGCTTTTTCACTTATGTGCAAAATATGCAGTGGGCTGTATGCAGTGATATATACAATGGGGCCAAGTCACCACAAGCCCCTAATATTGTAGTCTCAACATTTCATCATATTTTTTTTTCATTGGCTACATTTTTTAATCAACCTTGATTTATTTGTCTCATACTGACTGACACATTGATTTTGGCATTTCTATTTGATATATTATACATTTATGGTTGATGCACCATTTATTTAGCACTATTCATTTGTCACATCAGGTAGTGAAACAATTTGTTGGAATCACGTATATATTCTAAAGGGGTGGGAGATATTTGGGGTTTTTCTCCCCCTAGGGCCACTTTGCTGTTTCTAGCTTGTTGCACACTTTGCACATTGCACTTTAGTTTTTTAGGTGTAATATTGATTTTAGCGCAACACTATTATTTAGTATAGACTTGTTAAACTGACAATATATATGCATAATACCTTTCTATCCAGCAGGTGGCTCTGCAGTGTTATAATGTGTATTCTATGGTAATGTAATGAGAGGAAGTGCTTGCTTTTATGGGGGAATATCAGAACATGTATGCTCCTTGTTCCTGTTGCATGAAAAGACAAGTACACAGTGAGGAAAGCAAAGTGTATTGCTGTATACAAGAAGCTTCCAGCGCATTATTTCAATATTCTGCACAACAGGTTATGGGCCCAGCAAACTCAGCAGCACACAGGCACTGGAAAGAGAACCCTACAACTCAGTGAGTACAGTGAGTATTGTATACAAGCTACTGAAAGATGGCAAGTGGTTCAGATGTGACGTTTGTAATAGCATAGCTGAACAATCACCTTTAAAGTGATGCAGTCTGGCAAGCCATGTGGCTGGTGCATAGAGTCAGGTGCGAGAAGCCATATGACTAGCAATGCAACCTTCTTTACAAACATTGATTGCAGTGCAAAAGACAAAGTGAACCGATATCTACTGACATTCATTGATGATTATTCCAGGTACACAACTAATCTGATGAAACACAAGAATGAAACATCAGAGAAAATTGAAGAGTTTGTTACCATGTCTAGCAACAAATTCCAAAGGAAAGCAGGAATAACATGCACCGACAATGGTGGACAATACATGAGCAAACAAGTGGCCTCATACCCGAAGAGAAAAGAAATAGTACACCAGACAACCACACCATACACTCCTGAACAAAACGGTGTAGCAAATATGAAAAATCATACTCTAATGCCACGTACACACGTTCAGAATTTCAGCCAGCAAAAAAGACAGATGAGAGCTTTTCATCGGAAAATGCGACCGTGTGTATGCTCCATCGGAATTTAGTTGGCCGAATTCCCGCCAGCAAAAATTTGATAGCATGTTCTCAATTTTTCTGATGGAAAAACGTTCTATTGGAAATTCCGATCGTGTGTATGCAATTCCGACACGCAAAAACTCACGCATGCTCAGATTCAACTACAAGATGGATTCCATTAGCTACTAGGTATTGAACTTCCTTTTTCTAGTCCCATCGTATGTGTTGTACGTCACTGCGTTCTTGGCTGTCGGAATTTGGTGTGACCGTTTTTAGGTAAGACAGTTTGAGCGGAATTCCATCGGAATTCTGACAGGAAAACCATCAGAGCTATTTCCTACGAGAATTCTGATCGTGTGTATATGGCATTATAGAAATGGCCAGATGCATGTTGTCGGATGACAATCTACCGCACAAGTACTGGGGATAAGCAGTCATGATTGCAGTCTACCTACAGAACAGACTACCCTTAACAGCCATTAAAAGTACTTCATTCGAAATGTGGCATGGATCAAAGCCTAGCATAGGGTACATCAGAGTGTTTGGATGTAAAGCATATGCCTATATTGCAAGTAAAACGCAATCCAAGCTGGAGAACAGAGCCACATAGGGCATTCTAGTAGGCTACAGTGAGCAAACTAAGGCCCCTTTCACACTACCAGGACCTCAAAGTTGCTTAACTTTGCCGCAATTTTACTGCAATTTTGCCGCCACAATTTTGCCACAATTTCAGGGAGACTTGGGGTCTATGAACCTGAACTCACATCAAAGTCGGACCAAAGTAGTGCAGGGACTACTTTGAAGTCGGCACGACTTGAAGACGTACTAATATGAATGGTTTTCATTGGAAATCATGTTGAATGACTTGTCACGCTACTTTGCAGTCCAAAATTGAAGAAGTGTGAAAGGGGCCTAAAGGTTACAGAATCCTACACCAAAAGACTGACAAAGTGACAATAAGCCATAGTGTTTATTTTTACGAGAGCCCATCATCCGAAACACCAATCCCTGAAAGCTGTGAAGTGAATATGCCCAGCAATCCAGAAGAAAAGGTCCACCAAAGCAAACCTGCGCGAACAAGGAGGTTGAACTCACAATACCTAAATCAAGTTCCCCACCAGATCTTGCTGAACTGCCTGAAGTCAGAAGATCCACTGGTACCACAAAGGGGAACCAACATCCTGGGAAGACATAGAAAAATCGCCAAAATTTGAAGCCAATAAATGGAGAAAGGCAGCAGACGAAGAATTAAAGTCACTTCAAGAAAATAAAACCTGGACACTCACAGAGCACCTTCCTAACCGCAAAACTATAGGAATTAAGTGGACTTTCAAAGTAAAGTCAGACGCAGAAGGGAATATCCACAAATACAAAGCCAACCTAGTTGGCAAGGGTTACACCCAAATTCGTAAAGATTACTATGAAACATTCGCTCCCATCGTTAAACACTCCACCAGAGCGCTTCTTAGCGTTGCAGCTGGAAAGGGAATGGAAGTGAAACACCTAGATGTTAAAACTGCTTTCCTATAAGGAGACATTAAGGAAAACCTCTACATGGAGCAACCACCAGGGTTTGAGCAAGGAGATAACCTTGTGTGTACATTTCAGAAGAGCATCTACGGTCTAAAGCAATCTGCAAGGATGTGGAATGAGAAAGTGAACAATGTACTTACTAGAGAGGGATTCTCAAGAAGTAAAGCAGACCCCTGTCTCTACTCCAGGAATCAAGAAGACGGATGGATATACATCCTTATCTATGTTCATGACATTATAATTTGTTTTGAACAAGAAGGGGATTAGCTAGTTCACAAGCTGATTGAAAATGTTGAAATCAAAGAGCAAGATGGTGTTGACTAGGGATGAGCCGAACACCCCCCGGTTCGGTTCGCACCAGAACTTTCGAACGGACCCCAAATTCGTACGAACTTTAGAACCCCATTGAAGTCTATGGGACTCGAACGTTCGAAATTAAAAGTGCTAATTTTAACGGCTAATATGCAAGATACTGTCCTAAAAAGGGTTTGGGGGCCTGGCTCCTGCCCCAGGGGACATGGGTCAATGCCTAAAATGTTTTTAAAAATGGCCGTTTTGGCGGGAGCACTGATTTTAATGACGATTAAAGTTAACAAAAAAAAGTTAAATATTCCTTTAAATATGGTGCCTGGGGGGTGTCTGTAGTATGCCTGTGAAGTGCCACGTGTTTCCCGTGTTTAGAACAGTCCCTGCACAAAATGACATTAAACGGAAATAACATCATTTAAAACTGCTGCGGTTTTAATGTTATATCTGGTTCCTGCAATATGGTTGAAAATCATTGAGAAAAATGGCATGGGTAGCCCTCCCTGCCCATTACCAGCCCCTTTGGGTCTTGTACGCATATTAAGGGGAACCCCGTACCCATATTAAAAAAAGGAAATGCGTGTGGCCCCCAGGCCCTATATACTCAGAACAGCAGTATACAGGCGGTGCAAACAAGACAGGGACTGTGTAGGTTTGTTGTGTTAAGTTGGACGTGGTGGGTCTAGGGAAGGAGTCACTGATGATGACATTGAGACGAGGGAAGACGATGCGTTGGCAGCTGCTTTGCTAGTACCCTGAGACTGGGTGAGAGAGGCTGAGGAGGATGAAGAGGGCTTGGTCATCCACTCTACCAAGTCGTTGGCATGTTGCGGTTCAACATGTCCAGCTGCCGAAAAGAAGGACAAGCGTGTCCCATGGCCACGTGCTGATGACAATGCACCGCGTCCACGACCAGCACTGTTGTCTCTAGACACAGAGCCTGCTTGCCCTCTTTTATCGGCTTGTGCCTGTCTGCCTCTCCTTGCTGGCCTTCCAGACATGGTAATGGCCTGAAGGGAGTTGGGTAAAACAGCAGTTGGGTAGTGTATATTGTGCTGGAGGCACACAACACCCACTAACTCCTGCATATGCCTTTATTATAGAACACCAGAGATAAAGGGGTATACTGTAATGGAGTCACACAACACCCACTAAGCCCTGCAGATGGCTCTATTAGAGAACAGCAATAAAGGGTAGCTACAGGTGTATATTGTGCTGGAGGCACAAAACACCCACTAACTCCTGCAGATGCCTTTATTATAGAACACCAGAGATAAAGGGGTATATACAGATGTATACTGTGCTGTGCTGGAGGCACACACAACTTCCAATAACTCCTGCAGATGGCAAGTGGGCTCAAATAGAGAAGAGCTATGTAGGTGGATATAGCGGTGTGTACTGGGTACAGAGCACGCAGACAGCACGCACAAGCTCCTAACACTACTGACTGCAAGCTCTATTATAAAAGATAGATCACTAGCTATATAGGTGAGGTGAATATAGCAGTGTATACTGCGGTCAGGGCACGCAGACAACAACCACTACAGAAGAGCAAGATCGAAAATCGGCCGATAACGATCGGTGTATACTGTGTTGAAGGTACACAGAACACCCACTAACTGCTTCAGACGCCAACACACTACACAAGGCCGCCGCGCTGGCGGCCTTATATAGTGTGGGGCGTGTACTACACAGCCTGAGCTATGATTGGCCACAGGCATCCTGCCTGTGGCCAATCATGGCTCTCCTTGCTGCTGGCGCTGTGATTGGCCAAGCATGCGGGGTCACAGTGCATGCTTGGCCAATCATGAGCCAGCAATGCACTGTGATGACGCAGTGCATTGTGGGCCGTGAGCGCCACACGAATTTGGCGCGAACGGCCCATAACGTTCGGAATTCGCCGAACACGAAGCTCATCCCTAGTGTTGACATTCAATACTGCCTGTCAGAGGAGATAACTGCTGATGCACTCACCAAGCCTTTATTGAAGGAACGCCATAGTTATGTCCAGAAGAAGCTGAATGTAATTTGACAAAACACATGCTGTTGAGAAGGGGTGTTGACAGAACAGCAGCAAAGTTGCATATACATATACTGACAATATATATATATATATGAGCATTATACCTTTCTATCCAGTAGGTGGCACTGCAGTGTTATAATCTACATTACATTACTATAGAATATACAAGTGTTTTCTTTCCTCACTTTGTACTTGTCTTTTCATGGAACAGGAACAAGAAGCATACATGTTCTGGTATTCCTCCATAAAAGCAGAGCATATTGCTGTATACAAGAAGTTTCCAGCACATTATTTCAATATTCCGCACAACAATTTTCACCTGGTGATCTGTCCAGGAATACATTTCCTGTCTTAAGGTGTCTCCACTCTGGATGGAGGAGCAACAAGGCACCTTTGGATATCAGCATTGTCAGGCCGGGGAGAAGGTAGTGTTAGGTGCACTAGCAAATTTAGATGGACCTGGCTAACAATTTAAACCTGAACTCCAGGTAATACTTTTTAAAGCAGTAGTAAACTGCTGTTTTTAAAAACAAAAACCTGCTAGACAAAGTTATAGTATGCTAGTATGCATCACATACTAGCACATTATGTGAACCATAGAACAAAGCCCTCCAAGCAGCATGCTGTCACCGCTGAAGGCGCTTCCTTCTTTGCCCGGTCTTCCTTTCAGGTTCATTGACTCCAGCTATGTGAGTTTCTGAAACCATAATGACGTCACTCCAAGGCTCATGCACCCATGCGCATGGGAGCCCCCGTTTATGGCACAGGACTCTAAAGGAATGGCACGGGTATGCCGTTCCATCAGAGCGCATGTATCGGTGCCGTCACCAGCTGCAACTACAGTAAATATCTCCTAAATGGTGCACATGTAACAGGTATTTACAGTACCTATAGGCAAGCCTCATTATAGGCTTATCTATAGATAAAATTCATGCATTGGAGTTTACTCCCACTTTAAGCGTTTACAGAAACAGCCTTTTTTGGTCATTTGCAACTTAACATTTTCGTTATTTGATTTAATACCACTCTAATACAAATTTAATGATGTAACATTTATTTTCTATTTGCTTGCAGTTTATCTTTATTTCAGTACATTTAGTTGTTGATATTTTAATTCCTTTACTATATTGAGGGCAGGGATGCACAAAAATGATTGGCTTGTTTGGGGGAGTTAAAACATATTGTAATAAAATAATGAATTGGGGTCTATCAAACCCATGCATTATTCTACAACTTAAGGTAAATCCACAGTGATAACTTATGATATTTACTTCATAATCTGATTCTTGCTGTCTAGCTTTTAGCTATGAAAAAAAGAAAGAAAACATTCAGTATATGAGAATTTTTGCATTAGCAATTTTTAACATAAATATAAATAGCATTGGCCTATAGCAATCAGATTTCTACTTATTGCAGTTTGGCCACACACTGGCAAATAGTTGTCTTGCTTAAATGGTTAGTTTATTAAAAAATACTCTATGCAGTCCATGACTACCAACTATAAAATAATCCAGTTTTAAAAATATGCATTTATGTTCCTCCCATAATCGTATGCCATATGTGCTTGTGAGTGCAATCTGCCCCAACACGCTTTTTAAAGCGGGGTTCCACCCTAAAGTGGAACTTCCGCTGATCGGAAACCCTCCCCCCCTCCGGTGTCACAATTGGCACCTTTCAGGGGGGAGGGGGGTGGAGATACCTGTCAAAGACAGGTATTTACACTCACTTCTGGGCATAGACTCCCGTGGGAGTCTATGCCTCTTCCTGTCCTGCCGCGCTGTCTGCTGGGACACACACGGGTCCCAGAGACAGCGCGGACAATTCCTATTGCGCTGCACGACTCGCGCATGCGCAGTAGAGATCCGGGAAGTGAAGCCGATTCGCTTCACTTCCTGATTCCCTCACCTAGAATGGTGGCGGCAGCAGCCGAGAGCCGAGCTATCGATCGGCCTCGGCTGCCGGCATCGCTGGACCCTGGGACAGGTGAGTGTCCATTTATTAAAAGTCAGCAGCTGTAGTATTTATAGCTGCTGGCTTTTAATATTTTTTTTGTAGGTGGAATCCCTCTTTAACAGAAGTTGCCCCCAGTGGTACAAGAGTGAGCACTGCATGCGCAGCACTATCTGTCGTCACTGCAGATGACTTCAGCGGCTGCAGTGCTCGCTCTCCAGTTACAGCCACTGAGCTTATCTGTGCAGCGGAGAGCCCGAAGTCCTAATGGCGGTTTTCTCCTTTCTAGAAAAGAGGACAGGACAGAGCTTTTTAATCAGAAGCATTAGAGGTAGGCTTCACTTTGATCACCAATGGCCTACAGACATGGAAAGAGCACAAATGCATACTTTTAAAACCTGATTAGTTTCAAATTCCAGAAATGGTGTCTGTGGACTGCATATTTTTATTTTGTAAAAGTGAACTAATCCTGTAACAGTTGTACCTTTAGAAACTGCTAGGTGATCTCTGGACCAGAGAACATGATGTAAAAGATCAGTTTTATGCCAGAATATCTCTATGTGGGACAACAAAAATTCCCAAACCAGTAAGCACTTGTGTCAGGGCTAGGCTCTGGTTCCTGATCCTGCTTGCTGTTCCACTACACTGATTCTACAAGTTCCTGATTTCCTGGCCTGTTCTGTAGTATGCTGATGCCTGGCTCCCTGGCACCTGGCTAGAGTTGAGCGGACACCTGGATGTTCAGGTTCGACGGGTTCGGCCGAACTTCGAAAAAAGTTTGGGTTCGGGACTGAACTTGACACGAACTTGACCTCGAACCCCATTGAAGTCAATGGGTACCCTAACACTTGAGGACTAAAATGGCTCTAAAAAAGTAATGGAAAGGGCTAGAGGGCTGCAAATGGCAACAAAATGTTGTCAAGAGCATGGCAAGTGCTCTGCAAACAAATAGGATAGGGATAGGGAAATAACTTAAAATAACAAAAAAAAAAAATTACTTATATATATATACACACACACACACACACAAAAAAAACAATGGCTGGGTAAGGCCGGTGATGTGTCAAATTCTGTCACCCGTCGGATAGTGTCCGCCCTGTATTGCGTTTGCTCAGTATGTAGGACAAGGGGATTTCGAAAATCTCCGAAGTCGAACGGCGCTGCTCGGTGAGTCCAGGTTCAAGCCACACCATCCAAGGTTCAAGCCGAGCGAAGCGAGGCCGTGCCAGAAGTGTGGCAAGTGAAGTGAGCCTGTGAGGGGCCCTGTTACTATGTGCTACCGTATGTCCACTTGGATGGTGGGGCTTGAACCTGCACTCACGGGGCAGGCGCCGTTCATCTTCCGAGATTTTCAGAATCTCCTTGTCCTCGGGCCAGAATCTATCCGATGGCCAGACAGTTTAGTCAGAACACCGGTATACGTGTCTATTCTCTACATGGTATGGACAAGTCCTGTGGGATCCATGCCTGGTTCATTTTAATGAACGTGAGCTTGTCCACATTGGCTCTGGACAAGTGGCTGCGCTTGTCTGTGATAACGCCCCCTGCCATGCTAAATACACATTCAGATAATACACTGGCTGCAGGGCAGGCCAGCACTTTCAAGGCGTAAAGGGCAAGCTCAGGCCATGTGCCCAATTTGGAGACCCAGAAGTTGAAGGGGGCAGACCCGTTATTCAGTACGTGTAAGCGTGTGCACACATACTGCTCCACCATGTTGGTGAATGCTGCCTCCTGTTAAGATGTTCCATCTCAGCTGGTGATGCTGGTTCTTGTGGCGTGCTGACAAAGCTTTTCCACATTTCGGCCATGCTAATCCTGCCTTCTGAGGTGCTGACGGTGCCCCGGCTGCGTTGGCGACCTCTTCCTCCTCCTCTGCCTTCGCCTTGTGCTTCCACCGTACCCCTGCTGTCAGGTGGGAATGCCGCCAGCAGCGCATCTACCAGCGTGCGCTTGTACTCGCGCATCTTACGATCACACTCCAGTGAGAGAATTAAGGACAGTACGTTGTGCTTGTAAGGGGGATCCAGCAGGGTGGCCACCAAGTAATCAGCACCAGTTAGAATGTGGGCAACTCAGCGGTCGTTGCGGAGACACTGCAGCATGTAATCGCTCATGTGTGCCAGGCTGCCCAGAGGCAACGAAAAGCTGTCCTCTGTGGGAGGTGTATCGTCTATGTCTTCTATATCCCCCCAGCCACGCACTAGTGATGGCCATGAGCTGGTCTGGGTGCCACCCTACTGTGAACATGGTTCCTCCTCCTCATCCTCCACCTCGTCATCCTCCAGAACTGTGCCCTTGCTGCCGGACAATTGTGTACATGGCGTTTTTTGGCGCAGGAACCCACCCTCATAGCCACTTGTGAATGACTGCCCTGAAAGCCTTGCAAATGATCCCTCTTCCTCCTCCTCCTCCTCCTGTGCCACATCCTCTTCCATCATTGCCCGAAGTGTTTTTTCAAGGAGGCATAGAACTGGGATAGTAATGCTGAGAACGGCGTCATCGGCACTGGCTATGTTGGTGGAGTACTCAAAACAGCGCAACAAGGCACACAGGTCTCGCATGGAGGCCCAGTTATTGGTGGTGAAGTGGTGCTGTTCCGCAGAGTGACTCACGCGTGTGTGCTGCAGCTGAAACTCCACTATCGCCTGCTGCTGCTCGCACACTCTGGCCAGCATGTGCAAGATGGTGTTCCACCTTGTGGGCACGTCACATATGAGACGGTGAGCGGGAAGGCCGAAGTTACGCTGCAGCGATGACAGGCGAGCAGCAGCAGGGTGAGAACGCCGAAAGTGCACACAGACGGCCCGCACTTAATGCAGCAGCTCTGGCATATGGGGGTAATTTTTAAGGAAACTCTGGACCACCAAGTTCAGAACATGCGCCATGCAAGGGATATGCGTCATACCGGCTAGGCCCAGAGCTGCTATGAGATTTCGCCCATTATCGCACACCACCAGGCCGGGCTTCAGGCTAACTGCCACCAACCACTCATCGGTCTGTTGTTCCATGTCCCTCCACAACTCCTGAACGGTGTGGTTTTTTTTCCCACAACAGGAAAGTTTTAAAACTGCTGCTGTCGTTTACCCCTGGCTGTGCTGAAGTTGGTGGTGAAGGTGTTACACTGACTGGATGAGGAGGCGGTAGAGGATGAGGAAGCGGAGTAGGAGGAGTTAGCAACAGGAGGCAAACTGAAGCGCCCTGCAATCCTCGGTGGTGGAAGGACATGCGCCAAACTGCTATCCGCCTCAGACCCAGCTGCCACTGCATTTACCAAGTGTGCTGTTAGGGAGATATAACGTCCCTGACTGTGCTTATTGGTCCATGCATCCATAGTTAGGTGGACCTTGCCACAGATGGCTTTGCACAGTGCACACTTGATTTTTTCCCCCACTTGATTGTGCAGGGAAGGGATGGCTCACCTGGAAAAGTAGTGGCGGCTGGGCACAACATACTGGGGGACAACCAATGCCATCAGGCTTTTAAAACTCTGCGTCTCCACCAGATGGAATGACAGCATTTCAAAGGTGAGGAATTTTGAAATGCTGGCATTAAGGGCCAGGGATTGCGGGTGGCTAGGGGGTTACTTCCTCTTCTGCTCCAGTGTTTGGGAGATAGAGAGCTGAATGCTTCTATGGGACATTGTGGAGATGGTTGGTGACCCAGGTGGTAGTGTTGCTGGCAGATCCTCTGTTTGCGGGTTGGCAGGTGCCACTGTCACTAAAGAGGTGGATGAAGAGGCCAAGACTGCAGCAGAAGAGGAAGCAGGAGGAGTCAGAGACCATTCTTGGTTTTTAAGGTGTCTACTCCACTGTAGCTTGTGCTTTGCACTTAGATGCCTGGTCATGCAGGTTGTGCTCCGGTTGAGAATGTTTATGCCTCGCTTCAGACTCTGATTGCACAGCGTGCAAACCACTCGTGTCTTGTCATCAGCACATTGTCTGAAGAACTGCCACGCTAGGGAACTCCTTGGACCTGGCTTTGGTGTGCTCGGTCCTTTGCTGTGTTGGGCAGTAGCAGGCGTACTGTCTAAGGGATGGATGCTCCGCTTTTGCACCCTGCTCCCTCTTCTGCTGTGCTGGTGGCTCTGTGCAACCACCGCCTCTTCCTCCGAACTATACTGGTCATTTGCATGACGTTGATTCCATGTGGGGTCCAGGACCTCATCGTCCTCCACATTATCTTCCACCCAGTCTTCACCCCTGCCCTCCTTGTCGGTCTGCACAATTGCGAAAGCAGCAGCAGTTGGCACCTGTGTTTTGTCATCATCCAAGATGTGCTGCGATGGTCCTCCCATGTACTCATCTTCAAACATAAGTGGTTGGGCATCAGTGCACTCAATCTCTTCCACTTCTGGGTCAGGGCTAGGTGGATGGCCCTGGGAAACCCTGCTAACAGAGTCATCAAAAAGCAGAAGAGACTGCTGCATGATCTGAGGCTCAGACTGCTTGGCTGATTTGCAAGGGGGTGATGTGAAAGACTGATGGACATCGGCTGCAGGTGCCAATTCTGATCTTTCATCAGGAGACTGGATGGGAGACAATGTCAAGGAACCGGAGGCACTGTTAGCAACCCAATCTACTATCGCCTGTACTTGTCCTGGCCTCAACATTCGTACAGCCGAATTAGGCCTGACCAAATACCACTGCAGGCTGTGTCATCTGCTCGCACCTGAGGAAGGTGTTTCACTTGTGCGTGTAGCTGGCACAGATCAACCACGTCCTCTCCCTGCAACAGGAGCTCCACCAGCAGCACCACAACTGGAGCCACGTCCCTTCTTTGGCGTTCTCATATTTTCCAAATTTAGGATCTTGCCCTAAATGGGTGTTTTTGCACTAGCAGAATACACGCAGAGTATGTAAACGTGTATCTTAGAGCTGCAGAAATGGCGAAAATGCTATTCAAAAAAATAGTTTTTGCCCTAAAATTATTTTTTTGAATAGCACAATAGAATAAAAATATATAAATTGTGTAACACACACCTCTACATATGCAGAAAACTCTGCAAAGTTTTTTTTTTTGCACTAAATGGGTGTTTTTGCAATAGCAGAATAAACCCAGAGTATGTACAGGGTGTATGTCACAGTAACATATGCAGTGCTGGTGCAGCTTGCAGATAAAAGTTATATTTTCTCTGGCACTGGGCTCATGGCAGTGTAAAAAGACTGTGGAATGCAAAACAACCAGGTAAATCTGTGTAGATCGCTGAGTTATTAGAATAGATTTCAAAATCTGGACTCCTAGATAATTCTCTCTCCCTCAAAGCACCAACAGGAACCTTGCCCTACACTGTATCTTTTCTCTCAGTGCAGTGTAAAATCGCTGATCAATTAAAATAGATTTCTGAATCAGGACTCCTATGTTATTCTCTCCCTAACAGCAGCCAGGAAGCAAAGTGACGTGCTGTGCTGTGTGCCTCTAGCTTAAATAGAGGCTGGGTCACATGCTGCACTGGCCAATCACAGGCATGCCATTAGTAGGCATGGCTGTGATGGCTTCTAAGGGCACACCAGTTAAACGAATGTTGATTGGCTGCTGCAGGGCTTTTTAAAATGCGCTGTTGCGTTGCCGAACACCGGACCTGAACCCGAACATACAGTCAACTTGTTCGGGTTCGGGTTCAGGACCCAAAAATCCAAAAAGCCAAAAGTTCGGTACGAACCCGAACTTTACAGTTTGGCTTCGCTCAACACTAGTCCTGGCTTGTCTGACTATCCGTTCTGGTTACCAAACTCTCCCTATGTTTTGACCATGTTTGCTGTGTTTTCCTTTTACCATTATTATTATTAAACAGTGTGATTTTTACTGCACTTCTGTCTCAGTCTGATTCATAGTTCCTGACAGCAGGCGAAGGCCAAATGGCATTTTAAGGTACTCATAATGGCCTGTTCTGGTATTAAAGACAGTTTTCCATTCATCGCCCTCCTTGATCTTCACGAGATTGTATGCCCCTCTCAATGAGATAGCAGCCCAAGATATACCTACTGAGCTGGAGAAGTTGATCACGTTTGCCATCCTCATTGACTCCAGACTCAGAGAAAGACTCTCTTTTAAGGAGCACTTGCAGAAGCCTCCTCTACATTTGTCTACAGTTCCACCCTTGCCTCCCTCACCTCCCATGCCTCCTGGTACCGAGTCGGTCAGTGAAGTGGAACCCATACAGTTGGGCTTCACATGTCTCTCTGCGGAGAAAACCTTTAGGAGGAGGGAGAGATTGTGCTTTTTTTGTGGCCAGGCAGGTCACTTTTTGAAATCTTCTCCTACCCATCCAGGGAATGCCTGAACCTTGAGGTACTGTAGGGGACAGACCTTAGGTGGCATTGTTTCGTCCCCAGCTATCCAGAAGTAGGGATGAGCCTCCCCCCCCCCCCGATTAGGTTCACACCAGAACCTGCAAACAGACCGAAAATTTGCACAAACTTTAGAACCCTGTTGTCAGGGAATCAACAGCAGGAGAAGGACTTTAGGACCCAGCATCTCTGGCAGGAGAAGGGCTTTAGGACCCAGTATCTCTACCAGCAGGTCACATGGGCATATATAAGGAAGTCTGCTAGTGTCTGCAGTTGCTGGTTTGTCTTCAGCTCACCCTGTGTTCCTGTGCCCTGTATTATCTGCTGATCTGATCTCCTGTGTACCGACCTGGCTTGTTTTGATCTGTTCTTCCCGATCCTCTGGCTTGACCCTTTGGCTTGCACCTGACTACTTCCTACCTGCTCCCAGCATCTGATCCCGGCCTGGCTATTGGACTCTGCTTATCCTGCTCCCTGTACTAAGACGCAGCTGACCTTAGGTCATTCTGATCCTGGACTGTCTCTCTGTGAATGACCCTTGATCTTGCTCCCGGCTTCGCTATTCAGTTATTCCACTGGACTTTGTCTCCCGGACATTCCAAGCACGCCTGTCTCCAGCATCCCGGCACCCGTGCTTCTGTGGGCACCACACCTGCTGTTCCACCTTCAGTGGTGTGCTGCGCTCAGCCGCAAGGTGAGCCCTTCCAGCATCTCGGTCTCCTACCAAGTTATTGACAGTACAAACCAGCCATGTCAGAGGCCGACGGAGGTGTCTCTCCGCTGGAAGACGCATGTCTACAGATCACGGCCCTCACTCAGGTCATCCAAAAACTTCAGGAAGGATACCTTCAGTTAGAGGACTGCCTGCAGCACCTGTATGCAACACCTACCGCCACAGATCAAGGGTTGTCTTCAGTCGACCCTCTGGTAGTTACTCCTACTGTGGTGATGCCCCCTCCGGAACCACAAGTACCAACACCAGAACGCTTCTCTGGTGATCGTAGGAAATTCAGATCCTTTAAGAACACCTGTTACTTATACTTGGCCCTGCAACCAAGGACTTTTTCCACTGAAACAGTGAAGGTGGGATTCATTATTTCTTTGTTGACTGATGAACCCCAAGTGTGGGCTCATGGCTTATTTGAGCAGGAGAGTCCTCTCATCAACTCTGTGGACCAGTTCTTTGAAACCATGGCCCAATTATACGATGACCCCCTGTGGGTGGCCACTGCTGAAGCTGCTCTGCATATGCTACGGCAGAGTCAGCGACCTGTGGAAGATTACATGGTGGAATTCCGTACCTGGTCCTCAGACTCAGGTTGGAACGAGGCAGCGTTAAGTTATCAGTATCGGCTGGAGCTGTCCGAATCCCTCAAGGATGAACTGTCCAGAATTGAGACCCCCTCAACACTAGAAGGTCTCATCCTACTGACCATTCAACTCGATAGACGCTTACGGGAATGCCAGTCTGAGTGTATCCAAACCTTTCGGCAGCCCGATGTCCCGCCTACACCCAACCCCATGAAGCTTGGTCGGGCCCATCCAACATTAACTTCAGTGGAAAAACGTCATCGCCGACAGGCGAACCTTTGCTTCTACTGTGGGGGAACAGGACATTACATAACCTTTTGCCCTGTAAGACCCAGGAAATCAGTTCCCCGCACTCCGGTCCATTTTCAGGTATCCAGGTCTTCTCCAACCCATATCAGTCTTCCTGTCACATTACTGGTGGCAGGAGAGGAAGTTTGTCTCCAAGCAATACTGGATTCTGGGGCATGCAGCTGTTTCTTGGATCTGACCTTGGCAAAGAGACTTGCTATCCCTCTTCACCGCAAAAGGCAAAGACTGACCGTCCATCTGGCCGATGGCTCAATGCCCATTTCCGGGCATGTCACCCAAGAAACAGCACCTATCTTTACCTCCATCAATTCTAGTCATCAGGAATTTCTACGTTTTGATGTCCTGAGCTCCCCTATATTCCCTGTGATCCTGGGAATTCCATGATTACAGGCGCACAATCCTTGTCCAAAAGGGAAGTTCTCTTCACTTCTTCCTACTGCCGGCAGCATTGTCTTGCTCCTGAATCCAAGGACTTTTCTAGTTGTCTGTCTGTCCTACCCACACCCAGTATGGATTCCAATATACCAGCGGCCTACCATGAATTCCAAGATGTGTTTGATAAGAAGAAAGCAGATACTCTACCTCCGCATTGTCCCTACGATTGCCCCATTGACTTGCTAACGGGGGCTGAGATTCCTTTTGGCCGTATTTTTCCCCTTTCCGAGACGGAACTTGAAACTTTGAGGCATTATATTGATGAAAACCTTGAAAAGGGATTTATCCGCCCTTCCTTCTCTCCCCCTCATCCCCGAACTCTTCCAGAGGTTTCGTACAGCCCACATTTTTACCAAACTAGACCTATGTGGAGCTTACAATCTTGTCCGTATCCGAGAGGGGGATGAGTGGAAAACCGCATTCAGAACCAGATTCGGGCACTTTGAATACTTAGTAATGCCATTTGGACTATGTAACACCCCGGCCACATTCCAACATTTCATAAATGATATTTTTCGGCAGTACTTAGACCACTTCGTTTTCGTCTACCTCGACGATATTCTCATATTTTCAGCTACTCTGGAGCTTCACAGAACGCATGCAAAAAAGGTACTGGGCATCCTCAGAACACATGGATTGTATGTAAAAGCCGAGAAATGCGACTTTGATAAGACGACAATCCAATTCCTTGGACTCATCATTACCACTAATGGGGTAGCTATGGATCCTCAAAAGGTGAAGGCTATCCTTGAGTGGCTGGCTCCATCTGATAAGAAGGGTGTTCAGAGGTTCATCGGCTTTGCAAATTTCTACAGGAGATTTATAAAAAACGTCTCTAGCATTGTAGTGCCTATCACCCAGATAACCCGCCAACATACCAGATTCCAGTGGTCCATAGCAGCACAAACTGCCTTCGATCAACTGAAGCTCCTCTTTACCTCCGCACCTGTCTTACAGCATCCTGATCCTACCTTACCCTATGTCCTGGAAGTTGATGCCTCCGAAGTAGCCACGGGGGCAGTTCTTTCCTAACATCAGGGGCCCAAAGCCCTACTTCATCCCGTGGCCTTCTCTTCACGGAAGATGAGTCAGCCAAAGAAGAACTACGACGTGGGGGATCAGGAGCTCTTGGCGATTAGGACTGCATTGGAGGAATGGAGATATCTCCTAGAGGGTGCCGTCCACCTTATATTAATCTTTACAGACCATAAGAACCTAGAATATCTCTGCACGGCCAAGCGACTGAGACCCCGGCAGGCTCGATGGGCTCTATTCTTTTCTAGGTTTAACTTCCATATCACCTACCGCCCAGGGTCTAAGAATGGTAAAAAGCCAATGCCTTGTCCCGAATGTTCCCTGATACCCCAGAAGAGGTCACACCCATTTCAATTCCGTCCCCTCAAAATTTGCTCTTGATCGAACCTGATTTAAGGATTTCAATTGAACAGGCATCCACCCAGTGCACGGAGGCAGAAATCTCCTCTCTAAGAAGCCAGGGGGGGCTCCTTTGGCATCAAAACAAGATTTTTGTCCCACAGCAAGCCAGGCTTCAGGTTTTAAGAACTTTTCATGACCACCAATTGGCTGGCCACTTTGGGGTCCGAAAAACGACCAAACTGGTCGAACGGTCTTTATGGTGGCCCACTCTGAGATCCGATTGTAAGGAGTATGTAAATTCTTGCACAACATGCCAGCGGAATAAGGGGTCCAACGCTAAATCCTGGGGCCTGTTAATGCCTCTGCCAGTTCCAGGACAGCCTTAGGAGAACATTTCATTAGACTTTATAGTGGATTTACCCCCTTCAGAAGAATTCACAACCATCTTGGTAGTAGTAGACCGGCTATCCAAGATGGCACACTTCTTGCCAATGATGGGCACACCTTCCACCATGGATACAGCAAAAACTTTCATCAAAGAAATAGTCAGATTGCATGGTGTACCAGACAACATTGTGTCAGATAGAGGTGTTCAATTCACCTCTAGGTTCTGGAGAAACCTTTGCAAATTGCTATCAATTGAAACATGTTTTTCCACAGCCTACCATCCCCAGAGCAATGGTCAAACGGAAAGGACTAACCAAACGCTAGAACAGTATCTAAGATGTTTTTGTTCCTTTTCTCAAGATGATTGGATTTCATTATTGCCTTGTGCGGAACTCGCATACAATAATTCTGTGCAAGCTGCTACCAACCAGTCGCCCTTCTGGGGAATTATGGCTACCACCCCTCATTTCTACCCAATATCATCCCCGAATCTTCAGTTCCGGCAGTTCAGGTCAGAATAAATTTCATTCAAACCAATTATCAAATTCTCCGGGACACAATGCGGAAAGCCCAAGAAGGGTATAAGAAACAATATGACAAGAAAAGAAGAGGAAACCCTGCCTTTAAGGTGGGGGACAAAGTGTGGCTCTCATCTGCAAACCTCAAACTGCCCTGTCCATCCTGAAAGTTGGGGCCAAAGTTCGTTGGTCCTTTTGAAATTCAACGCAAAATAAATCCAGTAGCCTTCGAACTTGCCTTACCTGAATCTTATAAGATCCACCCTGTTTTTCATGTTGCACTTCTTAAACATGCCATTTCTAGTTCTTTTCCAGGGAGAAAAGAATTACCCCCACCTCCAGTCCTGGTAGGAGACAAGACTGAATTTGAAGTGGAATCCATCCTTGACTGTCGACGGAGAGGTAGGACAATTCAGTTCATAATTAAATGGAAGGGGTATCCACCCGAGGAGAGCTCCTGGGAACCTGAGGCCAATGTACATGCCCCTAGATTCATCAGAGAGTTTTGGGCCAAATACCCTGAGAAAATGGCCCTAATAGGCATCCAGAGGCTGCCCATCAGGGGGGGGGGGGCACTGTCAGGAAATCAACAGCAAGAGAAGGACTTTAGGACCCAGCATCTCTGGCAGGAGAAGGACTTTAGGACCCAGTATCTCTACCAGCAGATCACATGGGCCTATATAAGGAAGTCTGCTAGTGTCTGCAGTTGCTGGTTTGTCTTCAGCTCACCCTGTGTTCCTGTGGCCTGTATTATCTGCTGATCTGATCTCCTGTGTACCAACCTGGCTTGTTTTGACCTGTTCTTCCCAATCCTCTGGCTTGACCCTTTGGCTTGTACCTGACTACTTCCTGCCTGCTCCTAGCATCTGATCCCGGCCTGGCTATTGGACTCTGCTTATCCTGCTCTCTGTACTAAGACGAAGCTGACCTTAGGTCATTCTGATCCAGGACTGTCTCTCTGTGAATGACCCCTGATCTGGCTCCCGGCTTCGCTATTCAGTTATTCCACTGGACTTTGTCTCCTGGACCTTCCAAGCACACCTGTCTCCAGCATCCCGGCACCCGTGCTTCTGTGGGCACCACACCTGCTGTTCCACCTTCAGTGATGTGCTGCGCTCAGGCGCAAGGTGAGCCCTCCCAGCATCTCGGCCTCCTACCAAGTTATTGACACCCGTTCAGGTCAATGAAACTCGAACGTTCAAAATCAAAAGTGCTAATTGTAAAGGCTAATATGCAAGTTATTGTCCTAAAAAGGGTTTGGGGACCCGGGTCCTGCCCCAGGGGACATGTATCAATGCTAAAAAAAGTTTTAGAAACGGCAGTTTTTTCGGGCGCAATGATTTTAATGACGCTTAAAGTGAAAAAAAATATTCCATTAAATATCGTGCTTGGGGGGTGTCTATAGTATGCCTGTGAAGTGGCACGTGTTTCCCATGTTTAGAACAGTCCCTGCACAAAATTACATTTCTAACAGAAAAAAAGTCATTTAAAACTGCTTGCGGTTTTAATGTAATGTCTGGTCTCGGCAATATGGATGAAAATCATTGAGAAAAATGGCATGGGTGCCCCCCCCTGCCCTTTACCAGGCCCTTTGGGTCTTGTATGAATATTAAGGGGAACCCCATACCGAAATTATAAAAAAAGGAAAGGCGTGGGGCCCCCAGGCCCTATATGCCCAGAATATCAATATACAGGCGGTGCAAAGACAGGGACTGTGTAGGTTTGTTCTTATGTTTGTCATTTTGAAGTGGTACATTTTTAAAGTGTTGCTCCAGTCAAAAAATCTATTTTTAAGCTTTTTTGAAAACATAGGGAAGGGTTATCACCCCTGTAACATTTTTTGTTTTGCTGTCTGTGCACCTCTCCTTTCTGTCCCAATGACAAATGTTTTTTGAAAATGTGTTTTTTTTTAGTAAAACAAGGATTGGAATAAATCATCATTGCCGAGGAGAAACGTTTTTCCCATATCGACTCTTACAGGAGAGAATTTCCCTTACTAGTGGTAGATATCATCTCACTTCCTGTTGTCTCCTTCCATTTGCAAGTATGAGACATTTGTAAGTTGGATGTTTGAAAGTAGGGGTCTACCCTATATGCTCTGCAGAAATTTGGGCCTAAGGTGTTGGTGTTGCAGCAACACTGTAAGCCCTCAAAGCGACTCTTGGTGGGCGCTGCTGTGAACTATTATATCAAGAATTGTAATTACATGCCACTGTTGAGCAGTGGTAGATAAATTGGGCCTTTAGTGGTGGTGGTGCTGGTGCTGGTGCCATAACACCGTAATCCTCACAGTTACTCTTGGTGGGCGTTGGAATGGACCCTGCTGTGAAATATTAAATAAAGAATTGTAATTACATGCACCTGTTGAACAGGGGCACAAAAATTGGGCCTTAGGCACTGGTGCCATAGCACTGCAACATCTCACAGAAACACTAGTTGGAGAGCAGGAATGAGCCCTGCTGCAAAGTATTGCATCAAAAATTGTAATTACACGGCCCTGTTAAACAGGGGCAGACAAATTGGGCCTTAGGCACTGGTGCCGGTGCCACAACACCGCAATCACTCACAAATATGGTAGTTGAGCGCAGCAACGAACCTTCTCGAAAAATATTGCATCAAAAAATTGTAATTTCATGCCCCTGTTAAACAGGGGCTGAAAAATTGGGCCTTAGCCACTGGTGGCGGCGCCCAGAACCAAAAATGTTCTTCCAAGCTATCAGCATAATCATTGAGGAGGATAGTCACTCAGTATAACAGGATAGTCACTCAGCATCAGCATAGGCAGTCTTGAAGGGATCTGACATATCAAAAAAAACATTTCGGTTACATCAGCTTCAGGTATTTGGTAGTTGGTGGTGATCCAAGACTGATTCAATTTCATGAAGGTCAGTGGATCAACCGAGCCGAGGGACAGGCGCACCCTATGATCAGTTACAAAGCCTCCAGCATCACTGAATGTGCGTTCAGAAAGAATGCTGGATGCAGGACGGGCCAGTAGCTCAATTACATACTGTGCAAGCTCTGGCCAATGATCCATCCTCAACACCCAGTAACCCAGAGGATTTTCGGTGGGAAAGGTGTCCAAGTCTGATCTTGACCCTAGGTATTCCTGGATCATGTAAATCAGACGCTGGCGATGGTTGCTGGAACCGATCATACCTTGGGGCTGCAGACTAAAAAATTGTCTGAACGCATTGGTTAGACAGCCACCTTCTCCACTGCTCCTTCTGTGACTGACTGAAGCCACAGCAACACATTGTCCAGGACCAGAAATTTGCAACATTTTTCCAGAGACTGGGAGGTTACACATACCTTTCTGCAAGGCCTCCCGAAGATGTTTCAGCCTCTGCGACAGCAAGATAAGGTTCGCAACCTTAGGCCGCGTACACACGGGCGGATTGTCTGCCCAACTTAGTCCGCTGAACCGTGTTTCAGCGGACAATCCGCTCGTGTGTGGGCTTCAGCTGACTTTTTCAGCGGACAGTCTGACGGACTTTGTCTTTCGGAATTTCCGTAATTTTGTCCGCTGAAACTTGGTTTTGTCCGTCCAAACTTGGTTTCAGCGGACAGTCCGCTCGTGTGTAGGCAAGTTGGACGGACTAAGTATGGCGCATGCTCAGAAAGGATTTACACGGCCGAAGGTTGCATTGCAGTGTATTGGACGTCGTTTTTCTAGTCCCGTCGTACGTGCTGTACACGTCATCGCGCAAGTTTTCAGCGGACTGTCTGTTCATCGTGTGTGGTCAAGTCCGTTCGTTCAAAATTTGAACGGACTGTCTGTCGGATTGTCTGACGAACTTAGTTGGGCAGACAATCCGCCGCGGCCTTAGCCTTGTAACGTGGATCAAGGAGGGTTGTCAGCCAGTAATGATCCCTCTCCTTGATCTGACGAATACGAGGATCCTTCCACAGGCTTTGCAGGATCAGGGAGGCCATTCAGCGTAGGTTAGCTGAGGCATTCTGTCCGGAGTCCTCTGGGTCACTAAGGATGACATGATCTGCAGCCACCTCCTCCCAGCCACGTACAAGTCCATGGGTTTCTTGGGACTGTAAATGATCCCTATAAGACTGATGCTGAGTGCCAGGCTCCACCTCCATGCTGACACAATCCTCCTCCTCTTCCTTGTGATCAGTAGGCCAGCAGGAACACTGTCTGGATAAAGGGGGCCTTGAGAGGTAAGGAAGTCCTCCTCTTCCTGCCTCTGTTCTGCCTCAAGTGCCCTGTCCATTATTCCACGCAGTGTGTGCTCCAACAGGTGGACAAGAGGGACAGTGTCACTGATGCATGCACTGTCACTGCTCACTTTGCATGTGGCCTCCTCAAATGGTGAAAGGACAGTGCATGCATCCCTGATCATGGCCCACTGGCGTGGGGAAAAAACCAAGCTCCCCTGACCCTGTTCTGGTGCTATAGTCGCACAGGTACTCATTGATGGCCCTCTGCTGCATGTGAAACTGCTGCAGCATGGCCAACATTGAGTTCCAGCTGGTGGGGATGTCACAGATTAGGAGGTTCTTGGGCAGGTTATATTCCTTTTG
The DNA here is from genome assembly GCF_037356315.1 of Lithobates pipiens. Classification (NCBI taxonomy): domain Eukaryota; kingdom Metazoa; phylum Chordata; class Amphibia; order Anura; family Ranidae; genus Lithobates; species Lithobates pipiens. The sequence goes on along the minus strand of NW_027507788.1, from coordinate 97,491,575 downwards.
TAGGTCAGCCAGCCGTGCACTGGCACTATGTGACTGGCAGAAATGCACACAGACTTTCCTGGCCTGCCTCAGGACATCCTGTAAGCCCGGGTACCTGCCCAAGAACCGCTGCACCACCAACTAAAGGACGTGAGCCACACAGGGCACATGGGTCAGTTGTCCCTGTCAGAGGACAGAGAGGAGGTTGGTGCCATGGTGGCAAACCGCCATTCCTGGCTTAAGCTGGCATGGCGTCAACCACCTCTCAGCCTGCCCCTGCAGAGCTGACAGAATATCTGCCCCAGTGTGGCTCCTGTACCCCAAGCACACCAGAACAAGCACAGCATGGCATCTTTTTGCCTGCATACTTGCGTAACCCCTTGAATGCCTACGGAGCACCGCTGGTTCTGAGGACAAAGCACAGGAAGAGGCCATGGAGGAAGAAGGGGTGGAGGAGAGAAGTGTGTCATAATCACCAGTAGTAGGATTTTGGAGGCATGGTGGCAGAACAACCTCCAACACTACTGCACCTTGTCCTGCATCCTTCCCAGCTGCCAGAAGAGTCACCCAATGCACCATGAAAGATAGGTAAACTCCCTGTCCACGCCTGCTGGACCATGAGTCAGAGATAATATGCACCTTACCGCTGACCGCCCTGTCCAGTGAGGCCAAGACATTGCCTTCCACATGCCGGTAGAGAGCAGTCGTCTCAAAGGCCCACACCAAAGAACTTTTGGAATAACATGCAGAGGCAGCGCCCTGCACAGGCAGAGCTCAGCGGTGTGATGCAGTCGGTGTGCTGCCTTTAAACTGGCCCCTGGAGGGCATCGTGCTTCTTTGGAGATGTGCCTCTTCCTCCTCTCTCCTATCAGACACCTACGTGGAGTCAGTGACCTCATCATCCCCTCCCTCCTCATCACTGGAGCAAACCTGGCAGTATGCTGCAACTGGGGGAACATGACTGCCAGATTGCTGTCCTTCTTGGGCATCCCCTCTCTCTGGGCTCACATGACTGCCTTCCTGTAGCTGGGTATCATCATCAGAACCTTCAAAACGCCAGGCAACCTCATGGAGCATGTACGCAACACTGTGCTCAAACAGTACGGGGAACTCCTCAGGAGGACATGGTGGGTCTAGAGAAGGAGTGACTGATGCCATTGAGACGAGAGAAGAGGCCGCGTTGGCAGCTGCTTTTCCAGTACCCTGAGCCTGGATGAGAGAGGATGAGGATGGCTTGATCATGCACTTAGCCAAGTTTTTGGCATGTTGCGGCTCAACACCTCCAGCTGCCGAAAATAAGGACAAGCGTGTCCCATAGCCACGTGCTGATGAGGATGCACCGTGTCCATGACCAGCACTGTTGCCTCTAGACACAGAGCTTGCTTGCCCTCTTTTATTGGTTCGTGACTGTCTGCCTCTCCTTGTTGGCCTTCCAGACATAGTGGCCTGCAGGGAGCTGTAGCTGCACAAATCTGGGATGTATATACTGATAATACTACAGGCAGGCAGTTGATTCTGCTAGCTGCAGTATATTAGTATGAGAACACCAGCAATTGGGGTAGCTTTAGGTGCACACTGTGCAGATGACACAATACACCGACTGTAATTACTGCAGCTGCCTGCAGTATAGGATCAGCAGAACACCCGCAATTGGGGTAGCTTTATGTGCACACTGTTCAGATGACACAATACAATGATTGTAATTGCTGCAGCTGCCTGCTTGTGGTATAGGATCTAAAGAACACCAGCAATTGGGGTAGCTTTAGGTGTACACTGTGCAGGTGGCACAATACACTGACTGTATTTGTAACAGCTTCAAATTAAATTAAATCACACTGTCTCTCCGTCTATCTCTCTCCACCGCAACACACTACACAAGGCCACCGCGCATGCGGCCTTATATTGTGTGGGGCGTGTACTAAACCCCCTGAGCCATAATTGGCCAAAGCCACCCTGGCTTTGGCCAATTACAGCTCGCTAGACAGACGACGCTATGACTGGCCAATCATGTGGGTCATAGTGCATGCTTGGCCAATCATCAGCCAGCAACACACTGCGATGCTGCAGTGAATTATGGTCTGTGAAGTGTCACTCGAATTTTGCGCGAACGGCCCATAATGTTCGGAAATCGCCAAATGGACGATCTGGCGATGTTCGACTCGAACACGCAGCTCATCCCTACCAGAAGGATAAGCTCCTGTTTCCAGTTAACCTTTCTTGGTTTCAGTCGTCCGTCGAGATACAGGCAGTACTCCTCGGACTCTGGGGCTGCAGGCCTGTTCATTGAAGCTGCCTTTGTATATAAGCACTCGATTCTGCTGTAGCTTCGTGCGACTCCACTTGACATTTAGGCTCTTGATGGGAGACCTCTACAGCCTGCCCATGTAACTCATGAGACTGCTCCATTGTCCATGGCCATAGGGGCTCTTCACCAAGGCCTCTTCCAAGTCATTTCCTCACCTTCGTTTCTGGTGGTTATTGGTTATCCTTGGTTACAGAGGCACAACCCCTCTTTTGATTGGCTTTGTGGTGAGGTTCTTTCCTGGTCGCCACAATGCAGCAAGACATGTTTTCAGAAGGTGGCTAAGGTCCTGTGCACCTCTTCATTTTCCTCCCTGCCGGAGGAGTACCGCGAGTTTAGCAATGTCTTTGACAAGGGTCAAGCCAGTAGTAGTTTGCCTCCACACCAGTCATATTATTGAACAATTGACCTTCAACCTGGTGCCATACCCCCTCGTGGCTGGGTTTATCCTTTGTCGGTATTGGAAGACAAGGCCATGGAGGTGTATGTTGCAGACACACTTTCTCGAGGATTCATCCGCAAATCCTTGTCTCCTGCTGGTGCTGGCTTCTTCTTTGTGAAGAAGCATGGTAAACTGTGGCCTTGTATTGATTGATGGGTCTCAAATGTTTCACGAAAAACACTTATCCAATTCCCTCGATTACAGACCTATTTGACCGCCTCAAGGGAACAACGTTTTTCATGAAACTTGATTTGAGAGGGGCATACAATCTTGTGAGGATCAAGGAGGGCGATGAATGGAAAATTGCGTTTAATACCAGAACAGGCCATTATGAGTAAATTGTAATTTTTAGTTTTCCAGGAATTTATCAACAGTGTACTTCAAGATTTGTTTTTGTTGCTGCTATGTGTGGTGGTTTATCTCCACGATGTCCTCATTTTCCAAGTCTCTAGAGAGCCACCACACAGATGTCTGTCATGTGCTTCAGAGGCTGAAAGAAAACTGTATTGTAAATCGGAGAAGTGCGAGTTCCATCGTGAACAGGTTATATTCCTGGGTTATGTCATTTCCACTGCTGGTTTTTCGATGGACCCAGAGAAACTTTCAGCAGTCCTACAGTGGCCTCAACCTATGGGTTTTTGCTTTCTGCAATGTTTTCTTGGCTTTGGCAATTATTATCAGATGTTTATTTGTAACTACTCGTCTCTGGTCAAGCCCCTGACTGATATGACCAGAATGGACAGTAACCCACAGAGTTGGTCTCTGGAATCCATTAAGAACATTGAGAGTCTCAAGGCTGCCTTTGATTCGGCTCCTGTGTTGGTACATCCTGATCCTACGTTACCCTTTATCCTTGAGGTTCATGCTTCTGAGACTGGCATTGGGGCCCTTCTGTCTCAACGTTCTACCTCTGAGAGCGCTATGCATTCTTGTGGCTACTTTTCCAAAATATTGTCACCTGTGGAATGCAATTACAAGATTGGGGACAGAGAGTTGTTAGTGATCATTAGCCCTTAAAGAATGGAGACATCTCCTTGAAGGTACCACTGTGCAGGTTCTCATTCTGACTGACCATAAGAATCTCACATTCTTGTTTGAGGTTAAATGCTTCTCTCCCAGAAGGGCACAATAGGCACTTTTCTTGTCAAGTTTCAATTACATCTCTCATCTTAATCGGTACTAAGAATGTAAGGGCTCATGCTTTGTCACTTCCAAGATGGAATCGGTTATGGTTCCTGTGATTCCTCCAGATCGTATTCTGGCTATGGTATGCACCAGTCTCGCTTCTCCTTTGCTCCTCCTGAGAAACTTTCTGACCACTGCTTTGTCCCTGAGAATTTCCATACTACCTTGCTCCAGACTTACCATTCTCCCAAGGCTGCTGGCCACCCAGGGAAGAATCAACTCTTTTGGACCATTTCCCAACAATTCTGGTGGCCTAGTCCATGTGCTGTTGTAGCCACCTTCGTAGCTGCTTGTTCCATGTGTGCTCAGAGTAAGATGCCACGGCACCTTCCAGTGGGCATCCTACAACCCATACTGTTATTATTCCAAATTCATAATTCAGCACTTATAGGTGTTATGTTTTGCAAGCTTGCCATGAATATAATATATTTGGTTTTATGATTAGTCATAATAAATATAGTATGTGTAAATGACCTTTATTAGTTGATTTGATATGATTATTCATCTAAAGCTGAGTATTGCTAGAAGTTTCTGGTGTATGAGGATGACATATAAGGTATTTTGGTATAGAATGTCACGATAAGACAAAAATAGACACCTATCTATGTAGCCAGGGCCGGACTTACTATAGGGCTTGACTGGGCTCAAGCCCATGGGCCCCGACCAATAGGGGGCCCCGCCGAGATCTTAGCCGAGTGTACTCGGCTCGGCTCCTCTCACAGTCACGCCTAGTCCCGCCCTATGATGGACATAACACAGGGACTGGGCGTGACTGCGAAAGGACCCGAGAGCCGCTGTAACAACATATTCAGCGAACCATCGCAGTTTGCTACGGAAGTGAGGTTCCGTCGCCGCCATCTTGCTTCACCCCACACTCGTCCACAGTAAAGATACACTAAGAAGGGGTAAAGTGGACATGTTGTTACACCCACCGGAGTTTTGCATTTTAGACGAATTTATAACATTAAAGTTAGTATATAGTGAAATACAGTACTTACAACTCCGTCTGACTACTTAGACATTGAATTTTAAAAGCAGCGAACGTCTGTCAGATTAGCAAAACCGTGAGATGAGCAGGGTTGCCGCTAATTTTAAAATTCAAGATCTAAGTAGTCAGATGGAATTGTAAGTCCTGTATTTCACTATATAAACTGACTTTACTGTTATAAATACGTGTAAAATGCAAAACTCCGGTGGCTGTAACAACATGTCTGCTTTACCCCTTCTTAGTGTATCCTTACTGTGGACGAGTGTGGAGTGTACCAAGATGGCGGGGAAGGACCATCACTTCCGTAGCAAACTGTGATGGGTCGCTGAATATGTCGTTACAGCTGCGCCATTTTTAAACTTCAAGACTGTAATGACAAGGCTACACTGACAAGGCTGCAGTGACACTGGACAAGGCTGCAGATGGATGGGCAAGGCTGCAGATGGACACTGATAAGGCTGCATTGATGGGCATTTAAATGTAAGTTTATTCCTTAAACTTCCCTCCAAAAGTTTTTTTCCTTAAAATTCCCTCCTAAACTTGGGGTGCGTGTTATATGCCGATAAATACGGTAATGTATAGAAGGTAGGGCCCAAAAGTGACTCAAGCCCAGGGGCCCCCACTACCCTAAGTCCTGCCCTGTACGTAGCTAAAGGAATAATACATTGTGGTTTATATCCTGTTAAGTTAGGCCGCGTACACACGCGCGGACTGTTCGCCCAACTTTGTCCGTCCAACAGTTTCGGCAAACAGTCCGCTCAAACTTAGCATGGACGGACATGGCCACACATGACGGACGAACAGTTTGCTGAAACCGTGCGCGATGACGTTTCGGCACGCACGACGGATCGAAAATTTCGACGTCCAATACACTGCAATGCAACCTTCCGACGTGGAAATCCTTTCTGAGCATGCGCGAGACTTAGTTGGCCGAACAAGCCTACACACGAGCGAACAGTCCGCTGAAACCTTGTTTCAGCGGACAGTTTTTCGGAATTTCCGTAAGACCTTGTTCGTCCAACTGTCCGCTGAAACTGTCCGCTGAAGCCCCACACACGAGCGGACTGTCCGCCCAAACACTGTTCAGCGGACAAGGTTGGGCGAACAGTCCGCCCGTGTGTACGCGGCCTTAGTTTAGTGTAGTCTCAGTCATATTCATATGTATTAGTATATAGTTACTTAATTTAGTTAAAGTTTGGTAATATGTATTTATGTTAGTAGATGTTTGGTTATATGACATTACATGATCAGCACATTACTTCAAGTATAGAGTGTTACATGTGGGCTTGTCAATCAAATGCCATGTATGACTCTCTAAGTTAGTACTTCCTCTTTTATAGACATATTGCTGAAGTTAGCAGAAATGAATGTGTGCCATACAAGGTTCTAAGTTTTTGTGAGGATATCTCGTTCACAGGTAACATATAAAGCCAACGTTTCTGTGACAGACCGAAGGTCAGACAGACACGCACGCAGGCACTAGGAAAGATGGCACTGACATATTCACATGAAGATCCACTGACAAGTTGAAACCAGAAGTCTAAGAACATCATTTCCTGCTTCTTCTTGGGTGACTTGAGACAACATGAATAGAAGGCAGCGGCCATGAAGCACACATGCTTTCATAAGCTTATTACAGTTTTATAACTATTTATTCTATTCCATATATTTTTAGCCACACTGAACTGAACTTTTATACTTTTTACATTGTATTTATGATGCCAACTGTGTGACAATAAACTCACACTTTGTTTTAAGTCAGTCTGACTGTCAACGCTATTAATCCGGAAAAGCCCTTGAGATACAAGAATGGAGAGAGGCCTTGGACCCACCTGTCTATAACTCCACAATGAAATCCACCCAACTCTCAGGGCAACACAATTAAAGTTGCCCTCATCTAAGGAACTGGCTTCCATTTTTGCGCGGGAGATCTTTCACTTACAAGGGATACGCAAGGTGATCTTCTAGGACAGGGATAGTCAGTTTGTGTCCCGGTTCTGGCGAGCCTTTTGTGCACAGTTGGGAATTCAGCTTTTTTCTCCTCTGCGTATCACCCGCAGTCTATTGAGGCAGCAGAACGAGCCAACCGGTCCTTGGAGCAGTTTCTACGTTGCTATATTTCTGACCATAACAACTGGTCAGACCTTTTACCTTGGGTGGAGTTTGCTCACAATATTGCCATGAATTCTACTTCCCGATTGTCCCCGTTTATGGCAAACTATGGTTTCCAACCATCAATGTTGCCTGACTCATTTGCTCCTCAGAGCATTCCTGCATTAGAACAGCATCTAACTAAAGAGGAAATTAGAAAAGCAATAGAGAACCTGCCGAGGGGGAAAAGCCCAGGACCCGACGGGTTAACTAATGCATATTATAAAAAGTTTGCTCAAATCCTAGAAACACCTCTATGCAGATATCTCAATAAAATCTCTGCCTCTAGTACAATGTCCCCAGAAGCACTGCTAGCATACATAACAGTTTTACCGAAACCGGGGAAAGATCCACAGGAATGTGCCAATTACAGACCCATATCATTGCTCAATTCAGATACTAAACTAATAGCCAAAATCATAGCAACTAGAATACAAGAAGAGGTAACACAACTGGTCCATCGCGACCAAACGGGTTTCATAAAAGGTAGAGAAACCAAAGATAACACCATTCGAGCTCTACATATACTTCATTGGATGCAAAATGGCCCAGACAGATTACCCAGGACAATTCTATCAATGGATGCCGAAAAGGCATTCGATAGAGTTGACTGGGACTTTATGAAAGAAGTGCTGAGAGCAATAGGTATGGGAGACCGAATGATGGGATGGATAGTAGCCCTATATGCAAAACCTAGGGCAAGAGTGAAAGTAAATGGTACTCTATCAGGATGCTTTGAAATACGAAATGGCACAAGACAGGGGTGTCCCCTGTCCCCAATATTGTTTGCCTTAACCCTTGAACCATTTCTGTGCAGGGTGAGAAATAATAAGGGAATAAAAGGAATTAGAATAGGATCTGAAGAGCACAAGGTATCAGCATATGCTGATGACCTACTATTTTATCTTTCAGAACCACAGGGATCAATAATGGCATTGATGGAGGAAGTTCAGAGATATGGAAGAATGTCTAACTTTAAAATAAACATGGAAAAATCCATATTATTACCCTGTCATGTCCCTCTACCAATGTCAATATCAATGAAGAATAACCTGCCATTTAGATGGGAAAAGAAATCACTATATTATTTGGGAGTACATATAACGGCAGAGGCTAAATCTTTATATGAATTGAATTATGAAACCTTAATAACAGAAATAACCAAAGATTTAAATAGGTGGAAGGATCACTCATTGACATGGTTCGGAAGGATAAATACCTTGAAAATGAATATATTACCCAGAATAATATATATCATAAACACTGTCCCGATAGCAGTGCCTCAGGTCTTTTTCAAGAGAATACGTAAAATGTTTATATCTTTTATATGGAAGGAGAAAAATCTTAGGATAGCATATGACATCTTGCGCAGAAATAAGAAGGAAGGAGGAATAGGGCTCCCAGATGTTTTTATGTATTATAAAGCGATGGCTATGGTACGTATATTAAATTGGTGCCATGACTCCGTAAATAAAGCATGGGTATCAGTGGAAGAAAGTATGGCGGGTAGAAATCTAGCAGGGGCCCCATGGATACAGGCCACGAATAGAGCATTATCAAAGTGGACATCACCATTAACACGGAATACGTTAGCAGTGTGGGACAGAATGAATAAAAATGAAAAATACGCTCCACGTACATCACCACTAGCTCCACTAGGGGGATACCCATGGTTTCCACCGGGGGAAGAAAAGGGAGCATTAGGCTCCTGGGGGTCAGGGGGGAATACAAGGTGTTTAAGATATGCTCCACGGGGAAGTTTACTCCCATTGACAGAACTAATATCAGCACAAGGAGATATACATATGTCGAGATGGAGATATTATCAAATGAGAGATTTTTTCAATAAGTTAGAACCCCAAGTAAGACCCCTGAGCTCCCTCACGACATATGAGAAGATGTGTCTGAAATTAGAAAAACCAAGTAATTTACTATCTCAGATGTATAAATTAGTTCTAAGTGAACAAAGCAGCACAACCCCTTACTTTATAAGAGAGTGGGAGAAGGAACTAAGATGCACATTTAAACCAACACAAGTAAAAAAAATCATGGAAATGACACATGTGACATCAATAAGTGCAGCAATACAAGAAATGTCATATAAGTTTATAGCCAGATGGTACCGAACCCCAGCTAGAATAGCAGAGATATATCCAACAGCGGATGGGCATTGCTGGAGAGGATGTAAGGATAAGGGGACATATCTTCATTTATGGTGGGAATGCCCAAAAATCAGGAATTTTTGGGAGGGAGTAGCTAAATGGATAGGGAGGATAACAGCAAAACCTATAGAAATGACACCCCTACAATATCTGTTTCATGGGACAGAAGGATCCATCAAATCTTATAAAAAGGGCGTTACACCACATTTGTTGAACGCAGCCAAAATATTAATACCTAGATATTGGAAGCAGACAGTATGTCCCACTTTATTGGAATGGAAGGGAGAGGTAGATAAAATAATGGAAGCTGAAAAATGGATATACAATATAAAAGAACAACAGGAAAAACATAAAAATATGTGGGCAGGCTGGAAGCACTACTCCCAAGAAATAGAGTAAGAGTAAGCCATGTTAGATTAAAAACCTAGATAATCCCACCTAAACCCCCCCTAGAGATCTCCGAGAGGAGAGGGGGGAGGGAAGGGAGAGAATAATCAAGAAGTTGCTGAGTAAGCTCGTATCCCCCAAAGGTGCACCGTAGAAAGGGTAAAAGGGAAGGGAGGGGAGAGGGAAAGAAAGAGGGAAATGAGAACCGAACCACAACCGTTAAATTTTGTTGTCTTGTTGTATTGTTATTGTTTGTAGTATGATTTAAGATAAATGGGAAGTAAAAAAGGGTTGGAAAGGGCTAGGGGGGGGGGGGGGGGGGGGGGAGAGCGGAGATGACCATATGTGGAGACACCAAAATAAATATCACAATCACAAAGAAAAAAAAGGAAAGGGAAAATTTTTTTTTTTTTTTTTTTTTTTTTTTAGCACAAAGTATAAATAATGCACCAAAGGAAGGTTATAGAAGGAATAAACTCATGTAATAATAAATAAAGGCCGAAGGCCAATAAATTAATAAAGAGAAAGGACAAACACAAAAATATCTCGCTTTTTTTTTTTTTTTTTTTAAAAGGAATCACAAGGGAACAATAAGAACACATAAAAAGAGGAAGTGACACAAAAGAAGGGAAAAGGAGAAAAAAAAGAAAAAAAATTATTATTTTTCTTTTAAAATTTCTTTTTTTTTTTTTTCCTCCACAGGATATCTCCGCTCCAATAACCCCCCTCTAGAGCCACCATACAATATTATTATGGATATGTAAAGGAATGTATGAATGTGAAGACATTGGGGGGATATGTGTAAACCCCAAATGCCTTGAGATTGAAAGTAATGGTTTGATGTATTTATTATAAGAAAAATAATAAAGAGGATTTAAAACAAAAAAAAAAAGAAGAAGAACAGCATCTCTGTAGTCTTCGTTCCACTTGCTTGGGTACAAGTCCAGGAGTCTTTGTGACATGCCAGTGATAGGTACAGACTCCATGCTCACCGCAGACGCCTGCTTGCACCTTCCTACCAGGTTGGGGACGGGGTCTGACTGTCATATCGCAACCTCTGACTCCATGTTCCCTCACTGAAGTTGGCACCTCGGTTTATTGGGCCTTTCCGTATTCTCTTCAGGATTAACCCAGTGGCTTACGCTTTAGAACGTCCTTCAAATATGCATATCTCAGATGTATTTCATACCTCCTTCTTAAAACCTTTGGTCTGCAACCGCTTCACCACCTCAGTGCCACGTACTCACCCAGTACAGGTTGAGAACCATGAGGAGTATGAAGTACAGTCTATTGTTGACTCCCGTAGGTTTCATGGGTGCATACAGTACCTGTTTCATTGGAAAAGGTATGTTCCAAAGAAACGCTCTTGGGTCTCAGATGTACATGCCCCTGTCCTCCACCATACTTTGCATAGATGTTTTCCCCTCAAACCTGGTAGTCCTCCCAGGGGGGGATTCATTGAGGAGGGGGTACTGTTAAGGCTGGGCTCAGCCCTTCTTTCTCAGAGCAGGCCGCTAAGCTATTGGTTAATTGCCAGCTCTAATCTTTCCACAGTGACTCACCTGGTGATGATATACTACTCGTCAGTCCTGCTGCCTACTTAAGTGGCTCAGTTCAGATCCTCTCTGCCTTTGCCTGGTCAACATATCAAGAGACTCTCTCCTGTGTTCCTGTTTAGACTTGCTTGGCTGACATCCCTTCTGGTTCCCGATCCTGCTTGCTGTTCCATTACACTGATTCTCTGGTTTCCTGGCCTGTTCTGAAGTACGCTGATCTCTGGCTCCCTGACATCCTGGCTTGTCTGACCATCTGTTCCCGTTAGCAAACTCTGGCTATGTTATGACCGTGTTTGCTTGGTTTTCTTTTTACCATTATTATTATTATTTTTAAACAGTGTGATTTTTACTGCACTTCTGTCTGAGTCTGATTCATGGTTCCTGACAACGTATTATTGTTCTCAATTTAAATGCTTAGTTCCCCTCCTCACAAAACACAAAAACAATGCATTCCAGCATCCCTAGTTCATTACATACCACTCCTCTACTGTTTGAATAGTTGGTCTTATCCCACTCCGTACATGAAGGTTGTCCACAGCCTGTCCGAAAATACTACTTAATAACTGCCCCCCCCCCCAGATGTTAGACTTGTGCCCCCAGCATACGCTCTGGTTCATTCCCACACTGAGCAGGCACAGTGCATTCTAAGCAGCTTAGCTCAGCCACTGCTGCTACAGAGGGAGCACATAGATTAACCACTTGCCGCCCGCCCTATAGGCAATTGACGGCGGCAAAGTGGTTTCATAATCCTGACCGGACGTCATATGACGTGATCAGGATTATGAGCCGACGGAGACTCTTTACCACGTGGTCAGCCGTGTCCAATCACGGCTGATCACAGTGTAAATGGGAAGAGCCGGTGATCGGCTTTCCCTCACTCGCGTCTGTCAGACGCGAGTAGAGGAGAGCCGATCGGCTGCTCCTCTGACAGGGGGGGTCTGTGCTGATCGATTATCAGCACAGCCCCCCCGAGGATGCCCACACTGGACCACCAGGGACACCACCAGACCACCAGGGAAAAGGTAATCCTCCCTAGACCACCAGGGATGCCAGTCAGCACAATGGGTGCCAATCAGTGCCCATAATGGATGCCAATCAGTGCCCACAATGGGCATCACTGATTGGCATGCATTATTGTTTGGCACTGATTGGCATCCATTACTATAGTATAACACCAATGCCGCCTATAAGTGCCCACCTGTGCCGCCTATGAGTGCCCACCTGTGCCACCTATGAGTGCCCACCTGTGCCGCCTCAGTGCCCATCTGTGCCGCCTATCAGTGCCCACCTGTGCCGCCTATCCATGCCCATCCATGCCCATCTGTGCCGCCTATCCATGCCCATCTGTGCCGCCCATCCGTGCCGCCCATCCGTGCCGCCCATCCGTGCCAGCTATCAGTGCCAATTTGTGCCACCTATCAGTGTCCGTCCGTGTCGCCCATCCGTGTCGCCCATCCGTGCCGCCTATCAGTGCCGCCTATCAGTGCCACTTCATTGGTGCCACATTGGTGCCCATCAGTGCCGCCTTATCAGTGCCCATCAGTGTAGCCCCATCAGTGCCCATCAGTGAAGGAGAAAACGTACTTATTTACAAAGTTTTGAAACTGAAACAAAAAAAAACATATTTTTTTTCAAAATTTTCGGTATTTTTTTATTTGTAGCGCAAAAAATAAAAACCGTGGAGGTGATCGAATACCACCAAAAGAAAGCTCTATTTGTGGGAAAAAAATGATAAAAATTTCATTTGGGTACAGTGTAGCATGACCACGCAATTGTCATTCAAAGTGCAACAGCGCTGAAAGCTCAAAATTGGTCTGGGCAGGAAGGTGTTTAAGTGCCCTGTATTGAAGTGGTTAACCAGTTGCCGACCGCCGCACGCCGATGTACGTCGGTACAATGGCACGGGCAGGCATAAGGACATACATGTACGTCCCTTGCCTCCCGCGGGTCGGGGGCCCGATCGGGCCCCCGCCCGGTGCCTGCGGCGGTCGGTATTCGTTCGGGAGCGATCCCGGACGAGGGGACGGCCATTCATTCATGGCCACCCCCTCGCGATCGCTCCCGACGAATAGAAATCCCCGGTGACATCACTTCCTCTCCTGTAATGTAAACACAGGAGAGGAAGTGATGTATTCTCTCCTCCGTGTCGGTATTTTTCGTTCCGACACGGAGGAGAGCGGATCAGTAAGTTGCACCAACACTCTACACACACAGTAGAACATGCCAGGCACACTCACACCCCCCCTTTACCCCCCGATCACCCCCCCAATTACCCCTGCCCCCCAGTCACAGTGACACCAATGTCATTTTTTTTTTTTTTTTTTTTTTTTTTTGCATTGGTGTCATTTGTGACTGTAATAACTGTTAGGGCAGTTAGAGTTAGCCCCCTTTAGTTCTAATGTACCCCCCTAACCCCCCCAATAAAGGTTTAACCCCGTGATCACCCCCCGTCGCCAGTGTCACTAAGGCTGGGTTCACATTGCAGCGGTTTATGAGAACGAATGTGATTCGCACCGCACTGCAGTGCAAATCACATCCGATCTCTGTGCGATTCGAGTTCAGCCATTCGCCGCACCCGCCGCACCCGCCACACCCGCCGCACCCGCCGCAAATTCGCACGGGACCCTTTTTTTGGCCCGCAGCAGAATCGGATCGCATGGGTGTTCACACCATGCGATCCGAGTTTGCAGATCGCACTGCGATATGCGAACTGATCTGGGGGTGTCAGTAACATTTCACTGACACTCCCAGCAGTTCGCATAGGGCAGTGTGAACTGCCGCCGGGAGGCATGCGATGCGGGAACCCGCCGCGGATTCGCGGCGTTTCCGCATCGCTCCAGTGTGAACCCAGCCTAATAAGCGATCATTTTTCTGATCGCCGTATTAGTGTCACAGGTGACGCTAGTTAGGCAGGTAGGTATTTAGGTTCGCCGCAGCTTTTTATAGCGCCAGGGACCCCCATATACTACCGCATAAAGCCCCCTGATTGCCCCCTAGTTAACCCTTTCACCTGTGATCACCATATAACTGTTACAGGTGACGCTGGTTGGTTAGTTATTTTTTTATAGTTTCAGGGCACCCGCCATTTATTACCTAATAAAGGTTTAACCCCCTGATCACCCGACGGGTGTCATTTGTGACTAATAACTGTTAGGGCAGTTAGGGTTAGCCCCCTTTAGTTCTAAGGTACCCCCCTAACCCCCCCAATAAAGGTTTAACCCCGTGATCACCCCCCGTCGCCAGTGTCACTAAGGCTGGGTTCACATTGCAGCGGTTTGAGAACGGATGTGATTCGCACCGCACTGCAGTGCAAATCACATCCGATCTCTGTGCGATTCGAGTTCAGCCATTCGCCGCACCCGCCACACCCGCCGCACCCGCCGCAAATTCGCACGGGACCCTTTTTTTGGCCCGCAGCAGAATCGGATCGCATGGGTGTTCACACCATGCGATCCGAGTTTGCAGATCGCACTGCGATATGCGAACTGATCTGGGGGTGTCAGTAACATTTCACTGACACTCCCAGCAGTTCGCATAGGGCAGTGTGAACTGCCGCCGGGAGGCATGCGATGCGGGAACCCGCCGCGCATTCGTGGCGTTCCCGCATCGCTCCAGTGTGAACCCAGCCTAATAAGCGATCGTTTTTCTGATCGCTGTATTAGTGTCACAGGTGACGCTAGTTAGGCAGGTAGGTATTTAGGTTCGCCGCAGCTTTTTATAGCGCCAGGGACCCCCATATACTACCGCATAAAGCCCCCTGATTGCCCCCTAGTTAACCCTTTCACCAGTGATCACCATATAACTGTTACAGGTGACGCTGGTTGGTTAGTTATTTTTTTATAGTTTCAGGGCACCCGCCATTTATTACCTAGTCTCACTAGTGTACCCCTAAATTTAGGGGTGTCTACTTTCCAAAATGGGGTCATTTGGGGGGGGGTTTGTGCCATCTTGGCATTTTATGGCCTTCAAAACTGTAACGCCCTTAGAAAGCCTGAAGGCGGTGCTTGGTTTTCGGGGCCCCGTACGCGGCTAGGCTCCCAAAAAGTCCCACATATGTGGTATCCCCGTACTCAGGAGAAGCAGCAGAATTTATTTTGGGGTGTCATTTCACATATGCCCATGGCATGCGTGAGCAATATATCATTTAGTGACAACTTTGTGAAAAAAAAAAAAAAAGTTTGTAATTTTCCCGCCACTTGTGGCAAAATATAAAATATTCCATGGACTCAACATGCCTCTCAGCAAATAGCTTGGGGTGTCTACTTTCTAAAATGGGGTCATTTGTGGGGGTTTTGTGCCATCTTGGCATTTTATGGCCTTCAAAACTGTAATAGGTAGTGAGAAGTGAACTCAAAAATTTACGCCCTTAGAAAGCCTGAAGGCGGTGCTTGGTTTTCGGGGCCCCGTACGCGGCTAGGCTCCCAAAAAGTCCCACATATGTGGTATCCCCGTACTCAGGAGAAGCAGCAGAATTTATTTTGGGGTGTCATTTCACATATGCCCATGGCATGTGTGAGCAATATATCATTTAGTGACAACTTTGTGAAAAAAAAAAAAAAAAAAAAAAAGTTTGTAATTTTCCCGCAACTTGTGGCAAAATATAAAATATTCCATGAACTCAACATGCCTCTCAGCAAATAGCTTGGGGTGTCTACTTTCTAAAATGGGGTCATTTGTGGGGGTTTTGTGCCATCTTGGCATTTTATGGCCTTCAAAACTGTAATAGGTAGTGAGAAGTGAACTCAAAAATGTACGCCCTTAGAAAGCCTGAAGGCGGTGCTTGGTTTTCGGGGCCCCGTACGCGGCTAGGCTCCCAAAAAGTCCCACATATGTGGTATCCCCGTACTCAGGAGAAGCAGCAGAATTTATTTTGGGGTGTCATTTCACATACGCCCATAGCATGTGTGAGCAATATATCATTTAGTGACAACTTTGTGTAAAAAAAAAAAAAAATTTTTTTTTTGTCATTATTCAATCGCTTGAGGCAAAAAAATAAAATATTCAATGGGCTCAACATGCCTCTTATCAATTTCCTTAGGGGGTCTACTTTCCAAAATGGGGTCATTTGGGGGGGTTTTGTACTGCCCTGCCATTTTAGCACCTCAAGAAATGAGATAGGCAGTCGTAAACTAAAAGCTGCGTAAATTCCAGAAAACGTACCTTAGTTTGTAGATGTGACAACTTTTGCGCAAACCAATAAATATACAATTATTGACTTTTTTTTTACCAAAGACATGTGGCTGAATACATTTTGGCCTAAATGTATGACTAAAATTGAGTTTATTGGATTTTTCTAATAACAAAAAGTAGAAAATATCATTTTTTTTCAAAATTTGCGGTCTTTTTACGTTTATATCGCAAAAAATAAAAATCGCAGAGGCAATCAAATACCATCAAAAGAAAGCTCTATTTGTGGGAAGAAAAGGACGCAAATTTTGTTTGGGTACAACATTGCATGACCGCGCAATTACCAGTTAAAGCAGCGCAGTGCCAAAGTGTAAAAAGACCTCTGGTCATTTACCAGCAAAATGGTCCGGTCTGAAAGTGGTTAAACAAACCAGAGCTTGAATATATATTATAGAAAGGAATAGTGATCTTACCTCAGTTCCTGGAATAGTAGTTGAATAGATGTGTGATGGAGGAACATTTGAATTTTCATATATTGTACCAAGGGGGGGCTCTGAAGTCAGGAGAGAAAGAAAAACATTTATGAAGGTTTTCTTTGTGTGTCTTCACTGATTCCCTTTATATTTGATAGCATTATATCCAGTCATTTGGTGTTAGAGAATTTAGATTCTTATTTTATAATCATTTGTTTGTTTGCAAAAGAATATGAAAGTCTACTACTTTTAAGCAATGCTGTTTCGTAGATATAGAAAGTGTTGACCTTTAAATGACCTATGCTTTGTGACAAATTACTTGTACACAGGTGTTCTCGAAAATGTATTAACCACTTGCCGCCCGCCCTATAACAAATAGACGGTGGCAAAGTGGTTGCATAATCCTGACCGGACATCATATGACGTGATCAGGATTATGAGCTGCTGCGCACCCCCGGGGGCGCGCATCGCGGCGATCGTTGTTGCGGGGTGTCAGTCTGACACCCGGCAACTACGATCTCGGTAAAGAGTCTCAGACGGAGACTCTTTACCACGTAATCAGCCGTGTCCAATCACGGCTGATCACAGTGTAAATAGGAAAAGCCGGTGATCGGCTTTTCCTCACTCGCGTCTGTCAGACGCGAGTAGAGGAGAGCCGATCGGCTGCTCCTCTGACAGGGGAGGTCTGTGCTGATCGATTATCAGCACAGCCCCCCCGAGGATGCCCACACTGGACCACCAGGGATGCCACCAGACCACCAGGGATGCCCAGGACAAGGTATGCCACCCTAGACCACCAGGGATTCCAGTCAGTGCCACAATGGATGCCAATCAGTGCCCATAATGGATGCCAATCAGTGCCCACAATGGGCATCACTGATTGGCACTGATTGGCATCCATTAGTACAATATATTATAATACAATGCCGCCTATCAGTTCCCATCTGTGCCGCCTATCAGTGCCCATCCATGCCCACCTGTGCCGCCTACCCATGCCCACCTGTGCCGACTAACCCATGCCCACCTGTGCCACCTATCCATGCCCATCCATGCCAATCCGTGCCAGCTATCAGTGCCAATTTGTGCCACCTATCAGTGCCCATCCGTGTCGCCCATCAGTGCCACCCATCAGTGCCGCCTATCAGTGCCACATATCGGTGTCCATCAATGCCACCTCATCAGTGCAACTTCATTGGTGCCACCTCATCGGTGCCCATCAGTGCCGCCTTATCATTGCCCATCAGTGTAACCCCATCAGTGCCCATCAGTGAAGGAGAAAACTTACTTATTTGCAAAGTTTTGAAACTGAAATAAAAAAAACGTTTTCAAAATTTTCGGTATTTTTTTCATTTGTTTAGCAAAAAATAAAAACCGCAGAGGTGATCAAATACCACCAAAAGAAAGCTCTATTTGTGGGAAAAAAATGATAAAAATTTCATTTGGGTACAGTGTAGCATGACCGCGCAATTGTCATTCAAAATGCGACAGCGCTGAAAGCTCAAAATTGGTCTGGGCAGGAAGGTGTTTAAGTGCCTGGTATTGAAGTGGTTAAGATTAAGTTCATTGTAAGTTCACTAATTAGACAAGGACCATTCTGACAATAGTTGAAATATATCTTGGTGAAATAAGATAAAAAGTCTTCAAGGACAAGCAATAAAAACTTCTTACAACAGGTGGTTTGGGAAAGTTATGTACAGTACATTAAGTTTGACAGGTTTAAGGCCGGGTTCACACTGCTGCAGGGGGAGATCCGGATGTGATTCGCACCGCACTGTAGTGCAAATCACATCCGATTTCCGTAGCGATGCGAGTTCAGCCATACAGATAGTATGGCTGAATTCGCATCGCTCCCGCAGCAAACTCGCACGGGACCCTTTTTTTGGTCCGCAGCAGAATCGGATCGCATGGGTGTTCACACCATGCGATCCGATTCCTGTGCGAGTCTGCAGATCGCACTGCGATATGCGGACGGATCTGGGGGTGTCATTAACATTTCATTGACACTCCCAGCCGTTCGCATAGGGCAGTGTGATTCGGATTCGCGGCGTTCCTGCATCGCTGTGGTGTTAACCCAGCCTAAAGAAAGGTCTACATGTGCCTAATTAAAACTGTTAAAATACATTGAAGAAGTACACCCATGTGTATACATTAATAATAATAGTGAATAAGTAATTGGCTTGTGCAAATTTTATATATATATATATATATATATATATATATATATATATATATATATATATATATATATATATATATAGTAAGTAATACAGTACCTTATGTATACATACACACAGGATTGTATAGTAAAAACCAACACATAACGCATTTGGTGAGGTTATTGAAAGTTCATTCTTCCAGAGTCGTAAATCTGTGATTCTTGAAGCTATTTCAATCTTATCAAGATGAGAAGCGTTTGATAACACAGCTGGGTGCCATACTGTCTCTACACAGATGTTTTTAATTGGACAAAAGCAGTTATAAATCACTTTAATGAACATATAGGAATTCTGGGAGTAATTAAGTTTATCTGGTTGTAGAACAGGTGTCAGATTTATAGCTAGTTACATTGACGTAGATCTTAGCAACCAATCATATGTAGGAGAGATGATTAAGATAAGGCTTGTAAAAGAGTATATAAATGCAAGTCCTAAGCCTTGTACACACGGTCGGAGAATCCATCGGAATGTGTCCTATCGGACCGTGACGTCAGATAATCTGACTGTGTGTGGTATACATCGGACTGATTCCGTCCGAATCTCCGTCCGACCCAATTTTCCAACATGTTGGAAATATTTCCCGACCAACTGGGCCGGTCGGACCTAATCCGATCATGTGTAGAGCATTTTGATCGGACCAAGTGCCACGCATGCTCACATTCAAATTCCGACACGGAAGCGCTCGTTCAGGTAAAACTACTGCTCGTAAGCGATATAGCACATTCGTCACGCTGCAATGTTAAAAATTCTTTCATCAAGCACATTCTCTTGTTCTTTACAATGCTGCAAGAACCAACTTCTTTTGATGCTCATAGTCACACACACTTCTCCTGAACGGATTTCATTACTCTTTTTTAACCATTTCAGCAATACAATTTTAGTTTGCGTCACATCTACACAATTTTAGATTTGGTTTATTCTTTTTTGGATGTTTTTTGGGGGGGATTCCCTAAAAATCTCCTTTAAAGACACTTTGCTCATTTCTCCTTATTTTTTTTTTGTGTGTAAACTTACAACAACATTATTCTATTTTTTAGATTTTCTTTTTTAACTAGATGCCGACCGCCGGCTGTCAAATGACGGGCAGGCGGCGCACCTATTGTGGCAGGAGGCCGTCATATGACGGCCTCCTGTTTAAACAGGGAATGCGATCGTGCGCGCGCATCCCTGTTTCTTCGGTGGCGGCGTGTCACGGAGACACCGCTCGCCACCGAAGGGGGTGAACAGCCATTCGTTATGGCTGTTTACCACGTGATCGGCCGTGATAAAGTCACGGCCGATCACAGATGGTCACACCCCGAACGAGCGCGCTGCGCATGCACGTTGGTGGCGGCGTGTTCCCCGGGAACACTGCTCATCACCGACGCTGGTAAACAGCCATTGGCCGGCTGTTTACCCACGTGATCGGCTGTGATCCTTTCACAGCCGATCACTAAAATGTAAACAAACCGCGGTACAGTGTACACCAATCATACTGATTGCCCCCCCCCCAATAAAGAGGACCTGTCACCACCCCTCATAGTACCTGTCAATCACAGTCCATCAGAGTACCTGTCACAGTCCATCGGAGTATTTGAGTACCTGTCACAGCCCATCAGAGTACCCGAGTACCTGTCCCAGCCCATCAGAGTACCCGAGTACCTGTCACAGCCCGTCAGAGTACCCGAGTACCTGTCCCGGCCCATCAGAGTACCCGAGTACCTGTCATGGCCCATCAGAGTACCCGAGTACCTGTCACGGCCCATCAGAGTACCCGAGTACCTGTCACGGCCCATCAGGGTACCCGAGTACCTGTCACGGCCCATCAGGGTACCCGAGTACCTGTCACGGCCCATCAGGGTACCCGAGTACCTGTCACGGACCATTAGAGTACCGAGTACCTGTCACAGTCCATTAGAGTACCTAGTACCTGTCACAGTCCATCAGGGTACCCGAGTATCTGTCACAGCCCATTTGAGTACCCGAGTACCTGTCACAGTCCATTAGAGTACTGAGTATCTGTCACAGTCCATTAGAGTACCGAGTACCTGTAACAGTCCATTAGAGTACCGAGTACCTGTCACATTCCATTGGAGTACCGAGTACCTGTCACAGCCCATCTGAGTACCCGAGTACCTGTCACAGCCCATCTGAGTACCCGAGTACCTGTCACAGTCCATCAGGGTACCCGAGTACCTGTCACAGTCCATTAGAGTAACGAGTACCTGTCACAGTCCATTAGAGTACCGAGTACCTATCACAGTCCATTAGAGTACCGAGTACCTGTCACAGTCCATTAGAGTACCGAGTACCTGTCACAGCCCATCTGAGTACCCGAGTACCTGTTCCAGTCCATCTGTGTACCAGAGTACCTGTCACAGTCCATCTGAGTACCGGAGTACCTGTCACAGTCCATATGAGTACCTGTCACCGCCCTTCAGAGTACCCAAATACCAGTCACCAAACCATCAGAGTACCTGTCACCAGGCCATCAGAGTACCCGAGTACCTGTCACCAGGCCATCAGAGTACCCGAGTACCTGTCACCAGGCCATCAGAGTACTCGAGTACCTGTCACCAGGCCATCAGAGTACCCGAGTACCTGTCACCAGGCCATCAGAGTACCCGAGTACCTGTCACCAGGCCATCAGAGTACCCGAGTACCTGTCACCAGGCCATCAGAGTACCCGAGTACCTGTCACCAGGCCATCAGAGTACCCGAGTACCTGTCACCAGGCCATCAGAGTACCCGAGTACCTGTCACCAGGCCATCAGAGTACCCGAGTACCTATCTCCAGCCCATCAGAGTACCCGAGTACCTATTTGCAGCCCATGTCTCATAGAATATATGTTGGGGTGTTTACCCACAAAATGACCCCATTTTGGAAAGCAATTTCACTGTCCTGTGGTCCAGGACCTTCAAAAGTGTGATGGGTAGGAATGAAATGAGATGTGTCATTTATGCTCCTAGAACGCCTAAACGTACTACTTCAATGTTTGGCCTCTCTATGTGGCCAGGCTGTGTAAAAGTCCTACACATGTGGTATCGCCATACTCGGAAGGAGTAGCAGAATGTATTTTAGGGTGTAATTTTTGCTATATACATGCTATGTGTTAGAAATATCTTATAAATTGACAATTTTGTGTAAAAAAAAAAAAATGCGTTTTAATTTTTTTCCACCTATTCCAAAAACTTCTGAAAAAAATTAACCATTCAAAAGACTCATTATGCCTCAGAGATTATACGTTGGGGTGTTTGCTTTCCAAAATGGGGTAATTTTGCAAAGAATTGTGGGAAAAAATGGCAACTTAAAAAAACTCACCATGCTACTTACTTAATACCTTGGGATGTCTACTTTGTAAAAAGGGGTCATTTGTGGGGTATTTGTACTTTCCTGACTTGTTAATGTCTCAAGAAATGAGGTACACCTGATGTACTGAAGGCCTGATCAGAAGTGATCAATTTTCAGTGATTGGCACCATAGTTCGTAGACTCTATAACTTTCACAAAGACCAAATAATATATACTAATGTGGGTTATTTTTACCAAAGATTTGTAGCAGTATAAATTTTGGCCAAAATTTATGAAGAAAAATTACTAATTTAGCAAAAATTTATGACAGAAACGAAGAAAAAGGCATTTTTTTCACAAAATGTACGTTTTATTTTATTTATAGAAAAATAAAAAACCCACTAGTGATTAAATACCACTAAAAGAAAGCTCTATTTGTGTGGAAAAAAGGACGCAAGTTTCATATGGATACAGTGTTGGATGACTGAGTAATTGTCATTCAAACTGTGAGAGCGCTGAAAGCTGAAAATTGGTCTGGTCAGGAAGGGGGTGTAACTGCACTGTATTGAGGTGGTTAATCTACAGGAGGTTGTTTAGTGTTGGCACCCCTTGTTATTTATTTCACTTTGTTTTTTGGAAATGTACCTGCCTGCTCACAAATAAACTGGCCTTTTTGAAGTAAAACACATACGCAAGTATTTCATCCAAACAAAAAATACCTTTATTTCGGTGTCAGTAATGCCGCGTACACACGGGCGGACTGTATGGCCTACTTAGTCCGCCGAAACACATTTCAGCGGACAGTCCGCTCGTGTGTGGGCTTCAGCGGACTTTTTTAGTGTGCAGTACGGCGGACTAAGTATTTCGGAATGTTCGAAATACTGTCCGTCGTACTCGCATTTCGGCGGACAATCCGGCCGTGTGTATGCCAGTCCGCTGTACTTTTGAAATGAGCGGACTTTTCCCGCCCGGAGAAAAGTCCGCTCATTTCGAGTGGGTATCCAGGTAGGCGGGGCCCGCGAAGGAGACGTTGCTGGCCCCGCCGCCTGGTATGGACTTAAAGGGGAACCCCAACGCCGAAAAAAATCGGCGCGGGGGTCCCCCCCAAGTCCACAACAGACCCTTGTCCGAGCACGCTACCCGGCCGGCCAGGAAAGGGGGGCGAGCGAGCGCCCCCCCCCTCTTAAACCGTACCAGGCCGCGTGCCCTCAACATGGGGGGGTGCCTTGTCGTCCCATGTTGATGAGGACAAGGGCCTCTTCCCGACAACCCTGGCCGTTGGTTGTCGGGGTCTGCGGGCGGGGGGCTTATCGGAATCCGGGAGCCCCCTTTAATAAGGGGGCCCCCGGATACCGGCCCCCCACCCTATGTGAATGAGTATAGGGTACAATGTACCCCTACCCATTCACCTGAAAAATAAAAGTACCAAAAAAAACACAAAAAACACCGGCCGGGTAGCGTGCTCGGACAAGGGTCTGTTGTGGACTTGGGGGGACCCCATGCCGATTTTTTTCGGCGTTGGGGTTCCCCTTTAAGTCCATACCAGGCGGCGGGGTCAGCGACGTCTCCTTTGCGGGCCCCGCCTACCTGGAGACGCGCTCGAAATGAGCGGACTTTCCTCCGCGCGTGTGGGCGAGTCCGTTCATTTCAAAAGTAGGGCGGATAGTATGGCGGACTTAGTACGCCGTATTAGTCCGCTCAAAAAGTGGTGTGTGTGGTCAAGTCCGTTCATTCGAAAGTATGACTGTCCGTCGGATTGTCTGACGGACTAAGTTGGCCAGACAGTCCGCCCGTGTGTACGCGGCTTAACAGATAAAGAGGGAGGCAGCAATGTCGAAACTGGGGAGATTCGTGAAGCCTTGGGCCCCCAGGGCACACATCAGCTATTTCAACGTAAAAATTGGTGGCCTGAGGAGTACATATCTGAGGAAGAGAAGTCTGGTCCTGAAGTCCATGAAACCCGGAACAGCAGCAGATGACATCTATGTTCCCAGGCTGTGGTACTACAACAGGCTGCATCTTCTGTCAGACCAGACTGAACCCAGGTCATCACTCTCTGGTCTTCCTTCCACGCTTCCTTCCAGGCTGTGGCTGTGGTGCTGGAGGTGTGGCAGAAGGAGGAGGAGGAGCAGGGGCATGGGCCAAACGACACAAGTGTGTTTCTGGTGTCATTTGGCCCAACAGACCCGTGTTGAGGGTTTGGAGAATAACCTGCTCACACAAGATCTGTTGCCCCTGCTACATTTTCTCAAGCTTGCATGCAACCAAGGCGGCAAAGGCCTCTTGGTAGGTGGGTTTGGCTTGGAGTGCCGCAGAAGCCTCACCAATCAGCCTCAGGGCCGACTCCTCAACATTCCCCCCCTTTCTCGCCCCTTCTGCGTGGAAGGCGGAGGGGAGGGACCTGGCATTCGGTGAGGCTCCTTTGGCTGCCCACCGCCTGGCTGCCGCTTACCTCTGCCTCCTCCTGGCTGCCACTTTCCACAGCCACCTCCTGGCTGCTGCATTCCACACCCTCCTGGTCCTGGCTGAGTTCTTCCTGTGTATGAAAAAGGGACATAGTTTGAGTTTTTGGTTCATCAAACACACACAATTTTCACATCAACACTGTTGCAAATTGTTAACCAATAGAAAAGACTATCATTTTGAGCCCAGCATTTTTCTTTCTTGTCCCAAAGGTTTTGGCCACTACTGTCTATTGATATGTGAAACACTTTCAAAACTCACCAATTAGGGAGCAGAAATCAAGTTAACATCATTCATTTTGACTCCACAAATATGTACAACAATACTATACCTGGCTCAAGCTGGGCTCCTCCAGTTCTTCCTGAGTGGAAGGCCCAGGTTGGGCGTCGGAAGACTCATCAGGTGTGGAATGTAGCATAGAAGGACACGTGGAAGGAAGAGTAGAGAAGGATTCTCTGGCCTCAGCCTGGTCTGCCAGAAAATGCATCCTGTCATAATACCGCAGGGTGGGGACATAAACCTCAGCTGCTGGAGCTCCAGATTTCATGGACTTCAGCACCTTATTCCTCTCCTTCATATATGTACTCCTGAGGTTCCCAATTTTCTTTTTGATATATTTGTCATCTGCCCTGGGGACCACCGGCTTCACAAACTCAACTAGTTCCAACAGTGCTGCCTTCCTCGTTGGTCTGTTACTATACAGAGGGTGCGTGGTTTGCCACAGGATTGGCATGTCTCGGTATTTATCGATGAACAGATGGAGGAAGCTATAGTCATTAAACCCATCCATAATGTCTGCAAGAAACAACACAAGACAAACCCTAATATCAGGCTAAACTCCACTAATGCAGGCCTCAATCTAGAAGCAGTGTAGCCTAGTGATGTGCCAAGTTCAAAATTTTACCTTCGTTTGCGCGTTCGTCGCCTCAGCTTCTCCCTCTGTTCACAGATCGTACGGACGACACACGCGCGTTACGTTTTATATACAGTGCGCATGCGTGCAACTCCGCCCGCCCCTGACGTTCTTTCCAGACTATTCCACGCCCCTTCGCTTCTGGCGCAGTGGGGAGAGCACATGGTGGAGAGAACACAGGTGCGCACTAATAATTACACTAACGAGGAGGAGGGTGAGGAAAGCCCGGAGCCTGAAACGTCCCGATCCAGGAAGACAAGATTTAAGGCTGCAAATATGTCTTTTGCAGAGATGTTGGAGATGGTGGACATATTGAATAGGACTGACTATGATGGAAAGTATGGACCTTACCCAAACCCAAATATCAGAAAGGCCAAGATCATGAATAAAGTTGTGAAGATTCTTCTGCATAATTTTGGGGTACACCGATCCATGGATCAACTGAGAAAACGCTGGTCAGACCTGAAACTGAGGGAGCACGAGCAGTACATAAGGATCAAGCGTGTTCTTGACAAAAGTAAGTAGTTGTCGTGTGTTCATATGATTATTATTGCTTGCATACTGCTCCATGTGCTTTGAGTTCATGTTGTGCATTTTAAAATGGCCACTTTCAAGTTCATGGTTTCATTAGTTCGTAGGAAACATCGTTCTTCCGGTAAGTATTCTAGCTGAACACAGTGTCCCCAATAATGTTATGACCTTGAAGCTCGGCCAAAATAAACAATTGACCAACACTTCCAAACAATGTTTCATATTGTTAATTCTTCCCTCTGTGTGCTAATTCTTTATTTTTTCAAAATCTCATAGGGGAGAGAAGACTCGGAAAGTATGAGGACACCAGGGACCCCACCCCTCACAAAGAAGGACAACTTCCAAAAGCAGAAACAGAGGAGCAGGAGGAGGAGGAAGGAGAGATCGTGCATGTTGGGCAAATTGTCACCACAACAGGTGAGTGTCGGAGAACACAGCTTCCGGTAAGCTCATCAATGTATGTCACCATATTTATATGACATGTTTTTTTTTTTTTTTGCTTTGTTTTGTAGGTGATGTGGAAGAAGATTCCCGTTTTACCAGTGAAAGTGCCCAGATCGGGGAGATAATGGAGTGCAATCGGGATTGGGAACATATCCTGCAAAACATCAATGATGTTAATTGAAATTTGAAGAACATCATTGATGTTTTCGGGAGAGTGTGAAACACCCCAAACTAGATAGGGTCTTATTTTTGGAATTTTACTAACAAAATGTTGTATTTCTCAAAATTCTAAATTTGGAAGATGCACAGAGTGTGTAAACATGCATTATCTCCCTTCATGGGGGATCAATGTACGTGTTTTGTGTAAAGTGTCTGAGATGAAGGGGTTGCAGCCCCAAAGCATGTACATTGATCCCCCATGATGGGAGATAGCACATGTTGACACACTGTGCATCTTCCAAATTTGGATTTTTCAGTGGTGACACCCCATGTGATGAAGGCAATATCAGACCAGTTTGTGCATAATCATGTCTGATATTGTCTTCACTTTCAAAGTTGAACTTTGTAAGTTCCTGTGTTCTGTACTTTACAGTTAGATACATGCCTGTTTACCCAAAAACAACAAGTAAACAACATTTTTTAGTAAACTCTGTTTTGGAAACACACAATTTCTTGGTTGGTTGTAAAAACCTTTTCAAAACGCACCTGTGAATGTGGTTGGATTAAACAGTTAAATTAGCAACAATGTGTGGCTTCCTTTTTCATGGCAACAAAAATGTATTTGGAGTACAATTTAAGTTTGTGCTGAGAAGGAGTGTGATTTACTAAAGGCAACTCCACTTTGCACTCCAAGTGCAGTTTCAGGTGTACTTTTGCAGTGCACTTGTAGTGCATAGTGGATGTGCCTTTAATAAAAAAAACACCCACAGTGATGTGTAAATTTTGACAATCATGCCATTTTCCTGCCATGGTGCTGAAAATGAGCACGATTTTGGTCAGTAATGCACTACATACATTAGTTACCAAAAAAGAAGGTGTGTGTGTAGCAGACCCACAACATAATAACATTATCTGAAGAAGAGACTGTCCCCTCATCTCGCTCTGAACTTGGGTTTGCACTGTTGGTGAAAAAGGCACAACTTGATAAAACCTAATTATACCTAGGAGACACCTAAAACCAAGCCAAGCAGTAAATGAAGGAGTTTCAGATCAAAATTTATTTTTAAAATGCCGCTCAGACATTGTCTGGCATATCAATGGCCCCCCTACCCACAAAGTAGTCCATGTATTGGGTTCTAACATCACGGGCGCTTTGGGGGGGCAAGCCAGGATGAGCATGTTGAAGTCCTGTGAGGTTATCTGCATTGTCCATCAAGTCTGCTTCTTGTTGGCCAACTGAGACCGCATAGTTCGCAGAAACTTTTTTCAAATAATTGTGAAGAACACAGCACGCCAGCACTATGTGATTCAGTTTGTATTCCGCCATGTGAATAGGCATAAGAAAAAGGCGGAACCAGTTGGCCAGTATACCAAAAGTGTTCTCCACCACTGTTCGGGCTCTGGACAGGCGGAAATTAAAAATACTCTGGTCTGGGGTGAGGGTCCTCATGGGGAAAGGCCGCATCAGATGGTTCGCCAGGGCAAACGCCCCATCCGCGACGAAGACGAACGGGAGTCCTTCCCGATTCTCCTCTGGGGGTGGCAAGCCCAGACTGCCACTCTGGAGACGCCAGTAGAACTCCGTCCGTGCGAAGACTCCACCATCCGACATCCGTCCATTTTGCCCCACGTCCACATACAAAAACTCATATGTCGCAGACACCACCGCCAACATCACGATACTATGAAACCCCTTATAATTATAATAGTACGACCCCAAGTTGGGTAGTGGGACGATGCGGACGTGCTTCCCATCTATTGCTCCTCCACAATTGGGAAAGTCCCAACGACTGGCAAAGTGGGAGGCCACAGTCTGCCATTCCTGTGGCGTTGAAGGACACTGTGGAGTGAAACAACAACAAAAATTATTAATTTGACCAATCAACATTCCAAGCAGATTACACACAAACATTTTGTGACTAAATTAGTCAAACATTTTGGGAACTGAGTATTTAAAGCCTAAAGTCTAATGTCCCCTTATGAGAGTCATCACCCCCCCCCCCCATCTGATGGGCCCTTGCTAAAAAAATGAGGGGGGGGGTGTTTAGGACAGGTAACCCTCTCCACTTGATTGAGAGCTGAATGGCTAAATAATGTGTGATAATTTGGGAAGCCCCTCCTTAGTTACACTATTGGCAGCCCACGGGACAGGTAAGAAGTGTCATAATAACAAAAAATAACCAAAATGTAAGCACTTTTTGACATTCTGATATTACATATCCAGATAATTAATAGGTTAAAACCAAAAAAAAAAACATTTGAAAGTATTGAGGCAGGCCCTTGCGCTACATGCTTAGGTGAATTCATCCATAAATGTGAGCATCAAAAAGGTAGGTATAGTGTGTATTGAGTTTGGTAAAGTCAACAGATAGAGGATTGCTATCAGCTGAGCTAGCAGTTGGGGGGAGGAGGGTTCCTAATGAGTTTGGCACAACCCCCCCCAAAAAAAAAAAACACTCTGCATGAATTGAAGCACACACATCACATCTGTAGACATTTTAGGGGGTGTTTAGGGTAAAGCAATACTATGGAGCTGACAAAAGACATTGTTAAGTGACTAGACTATAGTTTTATGG
Organism: Lithobates pipiens; assembly: GCF_037356315.1. Lineage (NCBI taxonomy): Eukaryota > Metazoa > Chordata > Amphibia > Anura > Ranidae > Lithobates > Lithobates pipiens. The sequence goes on along the minus strand of NW_027507788.1, from coordinate 97,462,251 downwards.
GCCAAGAAGAGCATGGTGGGGAAGTTAGTGAGGCAAATATGCCTGAGGACAAAGGGGCAGAGCATATGAATTAGAGCATATTGCAATGATGGAAATTAAGGAATGAGTAAAGAAATGCAAGACATTAGCAATCATGAAATACATAGAATGGGATATTAAAGGATAAAACTTACCTTCATATAGTCCTTCTGCAGGACCTGAATGATGGCAGAACAGGTCTCTGGAATAATGACCCCCAGAGCCTGTAGAGAACTTGAGGTCCTGAAGGCTTCTCCCAGTCGCCAAGTAGCGCAACGTGGCAATGAGCCTCTGCTCCGGAGTGATGGCTTGCCGCATGCAGGTATCCTGTCTGGTGATATAAGGGGTCAGCAAAGCCAGCAGGCGGTGAAAAACGGGGTCCGTCATCCGGAGATAATTCCTGAAATCATCAGGATTATTCTCCTGGATCTCACAGAGCAAAGGCATGTGTGAGAACTGGTTACGCTGACGCAACCAATTCTTGGTCCACAACGCCTCCCCTCTCTGTTCATGGACCGGGCTTGTGTCAAAGTAACAACCCCAACACGAAGTCCCTGCACAGCACAAACTCAACGACGAGTACGTAGAGGAAACATGGTTTGAAAACGGTCGGCTGGTCAGAACGGACATCAGAAAGAACAGATAAACAGCAAGGCCTGAAAGAACGACCTGAATAGCAGAAGCAAGCAGACAATAAGAAATGCCTTTCAAAGCGTACTATACCAAGATATAGTCCACAATGATCAACAAATACTTACTGACTGCACGCACTGATTATCAGATACGCAAAGACAAGCACAAACTGAAGAGCTGTAGCGATCTGAATCACAAATCTGAAAAGCGCGAATCGTCTCTCACCAAACTTCTACTAACACGTGATAGACACGAGATCAGCAGAAGGAGCCCAAAGGGTGCCAGACGTGGTGCTGAACTTCCTTTTTCTAGTCCCGCCGTACACGGCTTACGTCACCGCGTTCTTGGCAACCGCTAAATCAGACAACTTGGCCCGACCGTGTGTATGCAACAGTTTCAGACACAATCCGTCAGACTAAATCCGACGGACAAAATCCGACGGATTTGGTTGGCAAAATCTCCGACCGTGTGTACGTGGGCCTACAATTGTTAGTCAGACAAGTCAGATAGGAGCTCATAAGGCTGAACTCTAAGCCCCCGTACACACGGTCGGATATTCTGACAACAAAATCTGTTGGATTTTTTCAGATGGATTTGTCTGAAACTGGTGTTGCATACACATGGTCGGACAAATTTGTAGGAAAATCCGATTGTTTGGAACATGATGACGTTCTTTCGTTGCGACGGGACTACATTGCGGCTAGTAGCCAATAGCTTTGGTCTCATAATTTGATCTGAGCATGCGTGGCACTTTGTGTGATCGGAATTCTCTACAAGCTATCGAAAAAAGTCAGATCGGATTTTGTTGTCGGAAAATTTGAGGTTCTGCTCTCAAATTGTTTGCGTCGGAAATTCCAATGGAAAAAGTCCAATAGAGCCCACACACGCTCGGATTTTCCGACAATATAATCCGATCGGACCTTTTCAGTTGGAATTTCTGACCGTGTGTACAGGGCATATGTATGCTGCCCTATTGCACGGGTCATAGAGGTCAAAACCAATAGGAAAATATCTGTCCTTTTGTTGTAATGTGTCTCCTCGTACGAGTCAAATAAAGAAAACTTCTTAACTTGTTCCAGCGTGTGTTCTCAGGTGAATTTTGCTCACATTTGGTTTATGTTTAATTGTTCCACATTTTTCTACCAGTTACTGACTTACAAAATATTCAGCAAAATATTAGCATAATAGTCATTCTACTAGCATTTTCAAAAGATGCTGAGAAATAGCAGACTGCATTTCTATAACTTGTATTGAAGCCCTATCAATGAGCTTCTCTTATTGGCTCCACTTTGGTCTTTTTAATATATCATTGGAGGCATCCTTTCCTTTGCACCTGTCAGAAGCACCAATGAGCCACTTAGAACAAGGAATGAAAGCCCCGTATAAGGGTTAAGTTGACTGTTGGCGCCTACGCGGAATTGAGGATTTTCTTTCCACCTCCATGTGTCAGCAAAGTAAAGGTGTGTATGTGCTGCTGGGGAGTGGAAAGTTAACTGGACTTTCCCTGCCTTGGCATATCACAGGGTCATTTTAATTACTAACTAATTAAAACACATATCTTAAATTGCACATAAAATGTAATGACTCTCCCAATCCAAAGATCTTTGTCTAGATTGAGTAACAGTGTGATGTTTATGAACTACCTACAGACACTGCCAGCTAAAGCCTACATATATGAATAGGAATCAAGCAGGTTAGAATACCTTGTCTGATTGTTCTTGTTAGGCCAACAAGATAAGGAAATTTTTGCATGTCTATCGTCTACAACAGCGTTGGTCTGCAAAACTGCTTAAATTGAATTGGACATTGTGCACATTTCTAACATCCTTCTTCTATCTATAGTCAGCCTTAAAAATGTTACTCCCTAAAATCTAACTCTTCGTGCAAGAGAACTGTAATAAATAGACATAACTAAAGATAATTATGCACTGTGTAATTTATTGGTCTTGACTATTTCTTTATTATTGCCTGCAAAATAGTATTTCAACAAATTGTTAATCTTCTTTATTTCAATAAAGAAAAAGAAAAAAATCACTGTTACAAAATGTTGATTCATTTCAGTAGACGATCTAATCAGTTCTGGCTGATTAAAAATATGCATATTCTAAAACTGGCCAGTGGCCATAGGTGACGGTGATGCAAATAATGTAACTGTTGTTATAATTTCAGTTGCTATTTAATTAATCCATTAGAAGTATGGACAAACTTACCTTTGGCCTTCCAAGAGATCTTTATCCCAATCACACATCCTTAAATTTTTTTTAAATGACTGTATAGATCGAGCTAAGACAGTTGGCTCCCTTAAGAGAGTTTTCTCTTTAAGCCCCCGTACACACGGTCGGACATTCCGGCAACCAAATCTGTCGGATAAATTCAGACGGATTTAGTCAGGAAGTGGTCCAGAAGTGGTGTTGCATACACACGGTTGGACTCGGTTGACGGAATTTCCGGTTGCCAAGAACGCGGCGACGTAAGCCACGTACGACAGCTCTAGAAAAGGGAAGTCCAGCACCACGTCCAGGACCCTTTGGGCTCCTTCTGCTGATCTCGTGTTTATCGCGTGTTAGTAGAAGTTTGGTGAGAGACGATTCACGCTTTTCAGATTTGTGCTTCAGTTCGTTACTGCTCTTCAGTTTGTGCTTGTGGGTGCATATCTGCTTACCAGTGCGTGTAGTCAGTAAGCATTTGTTGCTCATTGTGGACTATATCTTGGTATAATACGCTTTGATTATCATTGTTTATTGTCTGCTCGTTTCTGGGTTTCAGGTCGTTCTTTCAGGCATTGCTGTTTATCGGTGCTTTCTGTTGTCCGTTCTGACCAGCCGACCGTTTTAAGCCATGTTTGGTGTACATACTCGTCGTAGAGTTTGTGCTGTGCAGGGGCTTGGTGTTGGGCTTTTAGCTTTGACACAAGCCCTGTTTCACTCCACAGTTTCCTTCAACGCCACAGGAATGGCAGACTGTGGCCTCCCATTTTGCCAGCCGTTGGAACTTTACCAATTGTGGAGGTGCAATTGATGGGAAACACTTCCGCATCGTCCCACCCCCCAACTTGGGGTCGTACTATTATAATTACAAGGGGTTTAATAGTATCGTGATGTTGGTGGTGGTGTCAGCGACCTATGACTTCCTTTATGTGGACGTGGGGCAAAATGGCCGGATGTCGGATGGTGGAGTGTTCGCACGGACGGAATTCTACTGGCGTCTCCAGAGTGGCAGTCTGGGCTTGCCACCTCCAGAGGAGAATCTGAAAGGACTCCTGTTCATTTTGTCGTGGCTGAGGCATTTGCTCTGTCAAACCATCTGGCCTTTCCCGATGAGGACCCTCACCCGGATCAGAGGATCTTTAATTTCCGGCTGGCCAGAGCCAGAGGAGTCGTGAGGAACACTTTCGGAATACTGGCCAGCCGGTTCCGCCTATTTTTGATGCCAATCCACATGGCGGAATATAAACTAAATCACATTGTGCTTGTCTGCTGCATTCTGCACAATTTTTTGAAAAAACATTCAGCTAACTATGTGGTCTCAGTTGGCCCAGATGCAGACTTGCCGGAAAATGACAACCTCATGGCCCTTGAAGCTTCTCGTCCTGGCTTGCCCCCCAAAGCACCCGCGAGGCCAGAAACCAATACATGAAGTACTTTGGCATATCAATGGCCCCCCTACCCACAGACGATGTCTGAGAGGCATTATTTTAATACATTTTTCTTTGAAACTCCATTAATCTTTGTTTTCATTGACTGCTTGGCTTTGTTTTAGGTGTCTCATAGGTATTTTTGCTGTTTTTTGTTGGGCCTTTTTTAACAACAGTACAAACCCAAGCTCTGAGCAAGATGAGATGACAGTCTCTTCTTCAGATAATCTTATTATATTGCGGGTCTGCTACACACACACCTTGTTTTTGTTGATAAAGTATGTAGTGCATTAGTGATAAAAATATTGCTCATTTTCAGCACCATGGCAGAAATATGTGGGGTCATGAAAATGGCGCGATTGGGGAAATTTAAACATCACTGTGGGTATTATTTACTAAAGGCACATCCACTATGCACTACAAGTGCACTGCAAAAGTGCACCTGAAACTGCCCTTGGAGTGCAAAGTGGATTTGCCTTCAGTAAATAACACCCATTGCCACAGAAACCAACAACTTTACTACAAATACTGCTTTTGCGCATTGAACAAGGAAGCCACACATTGTTGATAATTTCACTTTTTACTCAAAGCACATTCACATGTGCATTTAGAAAAGGGTTTTACAACAAACCAACATATTTGGTGTATAGAAAACATTATTTTGGGTAACATTTTTATAACTTGGCGTTTTTGTGTAAACAGGCATCTATCAAAGCATAACATACAGAACACAGGAACTTACAAAGTTCAACTTTGAAAAGTGAAGACAATATTAGACATGAGTATGTACAAACTGTGCTGATATTGCCAGATGGGGTGTCACCCCTGGAAAAGCCAAATTTGGAAGATGCACACACATTGAGAATACAAAAGTGGCCAGTTTCCTCCTGATCCCATGCCTAATGTCAACATGTGCCATCTCCCATCATGGGGTATCAATGTATATGTTTTGGGGGTGCAACCCCTTCATCTCAGCCACTTTAGTAGCAAGGAAGGGGTTGCACCCACAAAACACATACATTGATCCCCCATGATGGGAGATAGTACATGTTGACACACCGTGTGCATCTTCCAAATTTGGCTTTTTGAAAAATATAAAAGTTTTTGTGAAAAATAAAAACTATGCTAGCTAGTTTGGGGTGTTTCAGACTCTCCCCAAAACATCAATGATGTTCTTAATTTTCTGTTGAACATCATTGATGTTTTTCTGTATATTCTCTAAATCGCAATTGCACCCCATTATCTCCCCAATGAGGATCTGGGCACTTTCACTGGTAAAATGTGATTCTTCTTCCACATCACCTAAAAAAATAAACACACCATGTATTATAAATATGCAGACATACATTGATTAGCTTTCCGGAAGCTGTGGTCTCCGACACGCACCCGTTGTGGTGACAATTTGGCCAACTTCAACAATCTCTCCTTCTTCCTCCTCCTCCTTTGCTTCTGGTGTTGGTATTTCCCCTTCTTTGGGAGGGGTGGGGTCCCTGGTGTCCTCAGACGTCCCGTGTCTTTTCTCCCCTATGAGAATGTAAAAAAGGAATACTTAGCACACAGAGGGCAGAAATAGGAATATGAAAAATTGCTTGGAAGTGTCGTACAATTGTGTTTTTTGTCCGAGTTCAAAGGTGAGAACATTATTTTTGACACTTTCTAAAGCTGGAATACTTACCTGTAGTGTGAACAAATGTAGTGAAGTGTAAGTTGGCAAAACATGGGTTTTTGGAGTGGGCTAATGAACGATGTTTATTACGAACGATTGAACCCATGAACCTGAAAGTGGGCATTTTAAACTGTACAACATTAAATCAAAGCACATGGAGCAGTATGCAAGCAATAATAATAATATGAACACACGACAACTACTTACTTTTTTGAATAACTCGCTTGATCCTTCTGTACTGATCGTGCTCCCTCAGTTTCTGGACTGACCAGCGTTTTCTCAGTTGATCCTTGGATCGTCGCACCACAAAATTCTTCTGAAGACTCTTCACAACTTTAGTCATGATCTTGGCCTGATATTTGGGTTTGGGTAAGGTCCATACTTCCCATCATAGTCGTTCCTCTTCAATATGTCCACCATCTCCAACATCTCTCCAAAATACATATTTGAGGCCTTAAATCTTCTCCTCCAGGATTGGGACGTTTCAGGCTCCGGGCTTTCCTCGCCCTCCTCCTCGTTAGTGGAACTATTATTAGTGCGCACTTGCTGTGTCTCCGCCACGTGCTCTCCCCACTGCACCAAATTCGAAGGGGCAGGGAATAGTCCAGAAAGAACGTCAGGTGCGGGCAGAGTTTCACGCATGCGTACTGTAGCTAAAACAACACGCATGTGTCGTACGTACGATCTGTGAGTAGAGGAAGGAGGAACTGAAGCACCGATCATTCAAACGAAGGTACAATTTTAACTTGGTACATCACTAGCCTATACTGCTTCTAGATTGAGGCCTATATTGGCACAAGATTAGAGAGAGTTTAGCCTGACATTATTAGATTTTGTCTTGTGTTGTGTTTTGCAGACAAAATGGATCCCTTCAAGGAACCCCATTTTCTCGAGCTAATCATTGATATGCTCAGGGAGCTGCCCTGCCTGTGGCAGATGAAAAACCATCTTTCTAAGGACCTAAGAAAGAGGAAGGCAGCGCTGGAGAAAGTGCTGGATTTGGTGAAAATCATGCTCCCCACGGCAGACATGACCTATGTGATGGCCAAAATTGGTGCCCTGAGGAGTACTTATCTCAGGGAGCACAAGAAGTTCCAGGATTCCTTGAGATCGGGAGATCCAGATGCCATTTATATCCACAGGATGTTGTACTACGAGAAGCTGCATTTTCTGGCAGACCAGGGGGAACCCAGGCCACCACTCTACAGTCTTTCTTCAAGACTTCCTTCACCCCCAGCTGAGGCTTCCAATGTCCAACCTGGGCCTTCCAGGCAGCAACATGTGGAGGGGCCCAGCTTGAGACAGGTATAGCATTGTTGAACATATTTCTTGTCGTACATTTAATGATGTTAACTAGATGTTATTATTGATCAGTAAGTTGTGATTTAACAAAGTGGTTTACATCTCAATAGACAGTAGTGAACAAAAATGATTGGGACAAGAATGAAAAATGCTGGGCTAAGAATGATAGTCTGTTCTATTTGGTACATTCAATTTGCAACAGTCATGAGCACAAAATTGTGTGATTGATGACCAAAAACTAAAACTATGTCCCATTTTCACACACAGGAAGACCTCAGCCGGGAGGAGGTTGTGGCAAGTGGCAGCTGGGAGGTTCACCATCGCCCTCCTCCTCCTCCTGTCACAACTATAGGAGCCGAGCCACAGCCTGGAAGGAAGCCTGGAGGGAAGTGCCTAAGGAAGACCAGAGAGTGATGGCCTGGGTTCAGTCTTATCTGACAGAAGATGCAGCCTCTTGTAGGACCACAGCCTGGGGACATAGATGGCATCTGCTCTTTTGGACTTCTGGACCAGACTGTTCTCCCTGAGATATGTACTCCTCAGGCCACCAATTTAGCATTTTCAAATTAATTCATGTCTGCCCTGGGGGCCAAAGGCTTTGCCAAATTGACCATTTTCTCCAGCGTTGCCTTCCAGTTTATTTGTTTGACACCTAAGTGCCGGTTCACACAGGAGCGACTTGTCAGGTGATTTAGCCGCCTGACAAGTCGCGCTCCATTCTGTACTATGGAACCATTCTAATAGGAGCGACTCAAGTCGCTCCGACTTAGAAAAAAGGTTCCTGTACTATTTTTGGGGCTACTTCAGGCGACTTGCATTGACTTCTATACAGAAGTCGTTTTGCAAGTCGCCGCTGAAGTCGTGTGCAGGTCGTGCCGTCTCTGTGTGAACCGAGCCTTAATAAAGTTTTTTTTTTTGGTTGAAGAAATACTTGCGTATGTGTTTTACTTCAAAAAGGACAGTTTATTTGTGAGTAGGCAGGTGCATTTCACAAATACAAAGTCAAATGAATAACAAGGGGCACCAACACCAAACAACCTCCTCTAGATTAAAAAAGAAAACAAAAAATTAAAAAGATAATAATGGTGTTGTGGTAAGTTGACACACAAAACACACCAAAAAAAATGCAAAGATGAGCAAACTGTCAAAAAAGGAGATGCTGATTAAAAAACAACAACCCCAAAATTGAAAAAAAAAAATTGGGTAGATGTGACGAATTAAAATATTGTATTGCTGAAATGAGTAAAAAGAATAAAGAAATAAGTTTGGGAGAAGTGTGTGTGAATATGAGCAGCAAAACAACTTCATTCTTTTAGCGTTGTAAAGAAAAAAGAGAACGCTCTACATGAAAGAATTTTTAACATTGCAGCGTGACAAATGTGCTATATCGATTACGAGCGGTAGTTTTACCTGAGCAAGCGCTTCCGTCTCAGAATTTTATTGTGAGCATGCGTGGCACCTTGTCCATCGGACTAGGCTACACACAATCGGAACTGATGTGATTGGATCATGTTGTCGGAAATTTTATAGCCCAGCTCTCAAACTTGGTCCGTCGGATATTCCAACGGAAACAGTCAGATAGAGCCCACACACAGTCGGATTATCCGACAACACGGTCCTATCGAACATTGTCCATCGGAATGTCCAACCGTGTGTGCAAGGGCTAAGGCTTACACAGACCGACACCTGAGTAAACCCACATAAATCCTTGCAGAGACCTTGATTGGTCACCCCATGTTAAAACTTTTGGGTTTTATCTCTCTTAAATGTTAGGATTACATCAGGGAATGATATCATATGCTGACAATCCTTTACAAACATTAGCTAATTTAGCAAAACTCTGAAAGGCATACGAGGAATATCTTGGAAAAAGTAGGGTCATTTTTGTTTTGTAACATTTGTCCAATGTTTTGGAAAAAAAAAAAAATAATAAAAAAAAAAAATTAAGTACAAATAACATACTTTTTTTGGTCTTTAGGACAAAGAAAACAATGACTTCAATAATTGCGATCCCAGCAACAACTCCAATCACAATTCCGGCTACCTCACCACCACTAAGTCCATGGCATGAAGATGGAGCTGTAAAATAGAAATTAAATGTATTAGTAAATATAAGTGATTTTATTATTCTAGCTGTTTTTGTGTGGTATGATCATACTTGGCCATTTGATTTAATTGTAATTTCAATAGCATAGCTGCCAAATTTTTTATACTGTCTTACAGGATTCAGCATCAGCAAAGAGGGAGAGCAGCAGTGTAGAAGCGTGTGATTAAGGTGGTAAACAAACACCAATGGTAATTTTTGCTGGTGTAAACAACATTATGGTGTCTTTTTTTACGCTCTCTGTCATCACAAAAGCATTTATTTTTATCCCACTGACAACAACTATGAATCTTCTTTTATCCCCTGACACCAAAGATGGGGCTTAATTTATCCTACTGACACCATCAATGTGAAGCTTATTTTTCTACCTCTAACAGCATCAATAAGGAGCTTATTTTATCCCACTGGCGCCAACAATGGGTCTTATTTTATCCTACTGACATCAAACAGAAGGGTTTTCTCCCTCAAATAGTCTTGTGATGGTTAATGTGATGCGTGGCAGAGACCACTACTGTTATGCCAGCCCATAAACATTAAATTACATATCTAGACAGGACTAGACATGTGCAGTTTGTTTCGTTCCGAATTGAAATATCCAAATTTCTAAATTACGATAGTACCGAATTTAAACGAATCCCAAATAAAGAAAAAAGAATTTCAAATAGAATAAATTCAAATACATAAGAAAATAATATAATAGAAAAAAAAAAAGACTAGAATTGACTAGACTATAATAGAATAGAAAAGAAAAGGATTCCAAAAACAATAGAATAGAATGAATATAACAATTTCCCAAAATCCAAATATAATCAATTTGAATAAAATATAAAAAATAGATTAGGATATATTAGAAAATAACAGAATAGTAAAAAAATAAAAAATAAACGGAATTTCGTGAATATGATTATATTCTTTCTATTCTAATTTGAGAAGAATAGAATATAAAAAAATAATAAATAGAATAGAAAGGATATAACTATTTCCTAAAATTTAAATAGAATAAATTTAAATTTGAATAGAGAATTAGAAAGTATGAAATTTTAAAGGGTGTGTATCACAGGGTGACACTGCGAACAGACCAATATTAATGTGCCAACATCCCGATATAGGTTACGAAAAGAAAGAAACTAATGTTTTATTTGATTTCCACAAATTAGCAAAAATTAGACAAGAACATGAACATAGTACAAAAACAATTTTTATGACATTAAAAAATATGGTATTAATGTGGCCCACACTGCCTGAACACTAACTATGAGCCTTATTGGAGAATATTAGGTATATGGTGCTAAAATGTATAATACAAAGCCATTAATTCCAGTATTCAGTGTAGGAGATAAATTCAAACTGTATTAGGTTTGGTAAATTTGAATAGAAAAGAATAGTTTAGAATAGGAAGATGGTTCTATTCTATGTTTTCTATTCTATTCAGTTTTTATATACTATTCTGTTATTTTCTATTCTATTCTATGCCAATCTGTTCTTTTCTTTTATATTCAAATTTGAATTGATTCTATTTGAATTTTGGAAAATGGTTATATTCCTTGTATTCTGTTTTTGCTTTCTACTTTATTTTATTCTGTTGTTCTATGATATTCTATTCTTTTATTTTCTATTCTATTCTCTTTGGAAATTGGAAAATTATTCTAATTCAAAAACTATTCAAAATTGATTTGAAAACTATTCCACTCAAATATAAATATTCTAAACGAATTCTGAAAATGAATTAAATGGATTAAATTGAACTAAATGAATTTCTGTAAATAACGAATTGAAATTAAACAAAAACTATTTTTTTTGTTCTGCACGTGTCTATACAAAACAACAGTCTTGTATATATATATATATATATATATATATATATATATATATATATATATATACAGTGCCTTGAAAAATCCTTTAAATTTTCCACATTTTATCGTGTTACAACCAAAAACGTAAATGTAAAAATAACAATAAAATACAAAGTGGCACATAATTGTGAAGTGGAAGGAAAATGATAAATGGTTTTTAAAATGTTTTAGAAATAAATATGTGAAAAGAGTGACGTGCATTTGTATTCAATCCCAGTGAGTCAATACTTTCCACCTTTCCATGCAATTACAGCTGCAAGTCTTTTTGGGTATGTCTCTACCAGCTTTGCACATCTAGAGAGTGACATTCTTCCATTCTCTGTCAGATTGGATGGAGAGCATCTGTGAACAGCAATTTTCAAGTATTGCCACAGATTCATGAATATGCATGCTTTGATGTAAACCATTCCATTGTAGCTCTGGCTGTATGTTGAGGGTCATTGTCCTACTGAAAAGTGAAACTCCGCCCCAGTGGAATCTTACAGATTTTCTTCTATGATTGCTCTGTATTTAACTACAACCATCTTCTCATCGGCTCTGGCCAGCTTCCCTGTCCCTGCTGAAAAAAAGCATCCCCACAACATGATGTCACCACCATGTTTTTCACGGTGGGGATGGTGTGCTCAGGGTGATGTGCAGTGTTAGTTTTCTGACACACATAATATTTTGATTTTAGGCCAAAAAGTTCAGTTTTGATCTCATCTGACCAGAGCACCACCTTCTTACACACATTTGTTGTGTCCCCCACATGGCTTCTCGCAAACTGCAAACAGGACTTCTTCTTTCAACAATGGCTTTCTTTTTGCCACTCTTCCTTAACCACTTCAGCCCTGGCCTATAGACATATGACGCCCACAGATGGGATCTCCAATCCTGGGTGGGCGTCATCTGACTAGGAGGCGCGCACACCCGTGGCATCGCTCGGGACCTGGTGCATGTGCCCGGCGGTCGCGATGTCCGCCGGGCGTCCGTGATTGCCCGGGAACACAGCAGGACCGTGGATCTGTGTAGAAGCGAGATGGAGGCAAGCGGGAAGTGATATAGGGCTTGGACATGTAAGCCACCTGATGATTGCAAAATAGCCTTCCAGTTATTTATGAGGGCCTTGACAGTTGGAAGGTGAGAGTGTGTAGAGTGTAGACCCATCCAAATAGCTGCTAGCAAGTGAGAGGAAGAATGTGACATATCTGCGGTTTCGATCGAGGTCCATGGTTGTGATGAGGCTGAGTCCCACAATTTTCTAGATTGGTCCAATATGATGGCTTTGTAGTAGGCTCTAAGGTCCGGGACTCCCAACCCAGCAAATCTAGTTGGGATATTAAGTAGCGTGGCTCTAATATGTGGCTTGCGGGCCGCCCAAACAAAGTTGTTGATAATTCTTTGCAGTATAGCAATATCTGGTTTCAACATAGGCACAGGTATTGTTCTAAACAGGTAAAGAACATGCGTTAGTAGGAACATCTTAGCTAAAGCAATTCTACCTGCCCAGGAGGCTTTTATGGAAAGAAGTGAAGTAGCCGTTTCCTGAAGCTTCCTGGTCAATAGAGCAATGTTAGTATGCAGAATTAGGGAGGCTGGGGAAGTTAAATGAATACCTAAATAAGATATGGAAGAATTGGGCGCCCAGGAGAAGGGTGAGATTGACGTAATGCTTGTTTTAAGATGTGTGGAGAGGGAGATCCCTAACATCGCGGACTTGGTAGGATTTAATTTATACAGGAAGATTTGGCTAAAACTGTGCAGGAGAGCACAGAGAGGAGGAAGAGAGTAGCTGGGATTAGTAAGCCAGATGACAATGTCATCAGCGTATAGGTCAATCTTCTGAGAAGTCTGGTTAATTTCAAGGCCTGTTATTTCAGGATTAGACCTAATGGCTTGTGCTAAAGGTTCAATCATTAATGTGAAAATTAACGGTGACAGAGGGCACCCTTGGCGAGTCCCATTCATGATCAGGAAAGGGGAGGACAGTAAACCTGACGTTAGTACTCTAGCGCTGGGGGTAGAATATAGGCCTAGTATAGCTTGATGAAATGTGCCCGAAATGCCAAATTTTTGAAGGACCAAGTCTAAGTAGAGCCAATTGACCCTATCAAATGCCTTCTCTGCATCCAAAGAGATCAGCAGAGAAGGCACTTGATGATGCTCAGCCCAATAGAGCATGTCAATCAGTCTGCGGGTTCCATCCGGGGCTTGTCATGAAGGGATAATTCCCACCTGATCAGGGTGAATCAAGGAGGAGATGAAACTGGCTAATCTGGTGGCTAATAATTTTGAGTATATTTTAGTATCAGTATTTAGTAGCGATATGGGGCAATAGTTAGCCGGGTCATGGGATGGTTTCCCCGCTTTGTGTATAGTAGTGATGACCGCTTCTAGAGATTCCGATGGTATTTCCCCAGTAGCTAAGAACCTATTAAAAGAGGCGCATAAATGAGGTATTAACTGGTCTATGTAGGTTTTATAATAGTCGTTTGTATAGCCGTCAGGTCAGGGAGCTTTATGTAGGGGAAGGTCTTTTATCGCTTTAACAAGCTCTTGATGTGTGAAAGGTTGGGCCAATGATTCCAATTGTGAAGGGGAAAGTGAGGGGAGCTGAAGGGGGGCCAAAAATTCTGATATTCGCTCTGACGTAGGGTGTGGTTCTGAAGTAGATTCGGCAAGGTTATATAATTTCGAGTAGAAGAGACTAAATTCATCTGCGATATCTTTGGGGTTAATAACTTTCTGTCCCTTTTTGTTTAGCAGGAAAGGGATCCTATTCTGTGCCGCTCTCTTTTTGTATTGTTGGGCAAGATGCTTCCCAGTTTTGTTGCATTGGGAGTACCAGGTGAGTCGGAGATGTCTAAGGTAATAATCAAAGTTTTTGTGAAGAAATGAGCCAAGGTAATTTCTTAGGGCGCTAATTTCTTTCGCAACCGATGGGGAAGGTGTTCTTTTATTTATAACTTTGAGATTGCGGATTTGTTGTAAGAAGGAGTCAATTGTAGCTGTTCGTTTTTTCTTCTCCTGGGCACCCAATTTGAGGCTTATTCCACGGATAACCGCCTTATGGGCGTTCCAGAGCGTTGAGGGGTTGGACACAGAGCCAGAGTTAGAGTCAAAGAATGATGAAATCTCGGATCGAATCAGTTCTTGAGTCTCCGGTACACTAATAAGTGCAGAATTCAGACGCCAGAGAGTGTGTCTAGCTGTGGGTGGGGAGATGGCAATATTAATCGACACTGGTGCATGATCTGACCATGTTATGAGGCCCACTGTGGCTTCACTGATTCTCTGGAGTGTTATTTTGGAGACTAGGAAGAGATCGATCCGAGAATATGACTTTTGTGCATGAGAATAAAAGGAGTAATCTGTCACGTACCTGGTAAGCGAGCCCAGAATGCAGGGAGCGGCCTCTCGTAGCCTCTGGCTCGAGAACCCCTGAGGGTGGTAACAGGGATTCAAAAATTCAGAGGGCACAAGTGCCTGGCAAGTAAAGGCAGGTCCGGATAGTCAGCAGCAACACAGGCAGCAGGTAAGAACGGCTGGTGACAGTCGGCAGGTGGCAGCAGGCACAGGCAGATGGACTGGAATGGCAGACGATCGTCAGCAGGAGACAGCAGGCTCAGGCAGATCAAGACAGGAACGGCAGGAGGTCGTCAGCGGTGACAGCAGGTACTGGAAATCCAAACGGATCGGCAGGTAACAGCAGAGTCGGGTACAGGCCAGGTTGGCAGCAGGCAGACAACAACAGTACAAGGGTAGAGGCAGAGACGTGGTCAGACAGGCAGGTAGTCGGTGGCAGGCAGCAAACGAACGTGGTCAAGAACAGGCCGGGTCACAGGAATCAAGGCAACAGGTAACAGGTAACAGAATCTCCGAACACGCTGTAGACTGGACAGCAAGAGGGAACCTGAGGCAGAGTCCTTAAGAAACCTTTAGGGCGCCAAAGCGGTCGCACGGCGAGTCTGCGTGCCCCCGCGAGTGGCCATGCGTCCGTTCGTGACCCCGCGCACCCACGTGCGCTCGTTCACCACATCGCGCACCCGCGTGCGCCCGATCGTGCCAACGAGCACCCGCGTGCGTCCGTTCGCGTTAACACGCGTTAAAGGGAAACGACAGGTTCTCAACAACAGTCCTCTACGGGCAGATCTCCCATGTGCGATCGGATTGCCAGGACGGCCATGACATAATCCCTCTCGGTACCGTGAAGACATCTCCATGGATCATGAAGGTCCTCCTGCAGGGCTACAGCGGATAGGGCAGTGGAGTGTCTACGTTTCCTATTGGAGGTGTCCAGATGAGTATCTAGAACATCATTGAAATCCCCACAGAGCACTAGGTGCTTCTTGGGAAAGGGTTGGGTTTTGCTCAATATGGACTTATAAAATTCTCTTTGGCCAGTGTTCGGGGCATAAATATTTACCAAAACTAGTGGTTGATTGTTGAATACGGCTGAGAGGATTAAGTATCTACCCGCAGGATCGTGTTCAATATGCGTGAGGCTTCTCGCCACAGTAGCAATCTTTTAAAGGGACTGTTAAGGCCTTTGGCATTTAACGACACAATCTTGATCGACATGACTGACGGTGATTAGGGACTGATATTAGCCTGTGCTTTGGTACCAAGAGAGATACACTCCGCACTAGAGGGGGACTCTAGGAGTAACACAACAGAGCAAAATTGTAGTAGGGAAGTCGGAATACCTCACGTGCTACTTAAACAATAGATTGGGTTATCAGGTCAGATACATTTCCAAAGGGAAATGACTGAGCCACTCACACACCTGTAAAGATCAATACAGCAGCTACTCTTAAGAAAACAAGCACGCAAAAAAGTTGTAGTAAATTATAGGGCGATTAGCCCTACAATAATTGAACTCTAACCAGCGGATGTGCTTAGCACATCAAAAAAGAGAAGTGGAGCGTGGAAGGGATATCATATCAGCTTCCACTCCTCCACAGCAACATTGTACAAGTGTAGTATAACACAAACAGTATAGGCAGCAGTATATAACTATAGTATCTAATAACACAAATTACAGCATAGAGCCGGGTATGTTCTGATTAAGTGAGAGCATGGGAGTCCCATGGAGTGACCATCCTGGATGAAGGTCTTGTTCCCGGAGTAGTAGGAGGGGGTGCTTGAGTGATCAGACCCCAATTATGAAGTTGCTTGAGGCCCTCTTTCGGAGACATAATGGTGACTTGTTGGTTGCGATACGACACCAAGAGCTTTGTGGGGTGTCCCCACTTGTAAATAACTTTACGTTCAGTCAAGATGGAAGTCACTGGTGCGAACGCCCTACGAGCTTGAGCCGTGGTGGCAGAGATATCATTGAATAGCAATACCTTGGTGAATGGCTCTGGGAGGGCTCGTAAGGCTCTTGCAGCACGCATGATTTCCTCTTTTACATGAATGAAGTGCACCCTTGCTAGTATGTCCCTGGGGACCGAGGGGGGGAGGTGCTGCGGCTTATGTAGTCTGTGCGCTCGGTCAATTAGCATGTCCTGAGTCGTCAATGATGGGACAAGTTTGCGGAATAACTGGTGCAGATACGGAATAATATCCATTGTTGCCAGGGACTCTGATACCCCCCTTATTTTTATGTTATTCCTGCGTGAGCGATCTTCGAGGTCTGCGATTTTTAAACGTAGTTGAGATATTGCTGCAGCCTGCTCATCCTGTATGTCTACCATCATGTTATGCGCATTAGTAGCCTGAGAGAGATGTTGCTCGATATGCTCAGTGCGCTGCTCTAAAGAGTTAACTGTGTCCTGTATTTGGTTAACATAAATCTTCAACTCTCTATGTAATTCAGCCTGGAGGGACATGAGCATGGCTTTAATGCTGTGTTCTGAGGCAGGGTTGTCTGCGGAGGGGAAAGCAGCAAGTGATTGTGCCTGAGTTTGTGCTGTAGAGGGACTACAAGTCCCAGCGCCATGTTGTTTTTTAGAGGGAGGCTGTTTGTCAGGAGAAGGTGCAGGGAAGTCAGCTAGCCTCTTACCTCTGTCTCCCGGGGACAAAGTGTGGTTGTCCAGTTGGTCCATGTCCTCCAGATGTTCAGGACAGTCAGTAGACAGACTTGCCTGTGCATTCGGCGGTGTCTCTGGGCTTCTGCAAGCGCGGTCAGCGCGGTCGGCGCCATCTTGGCTCCCCTGCCGTGGAGGCTTCATGTAAAAATCTAAGAGCCTTCGGGGTCCCTTCAACTTAGATTTCTTGCGGGACATACTCCGCGGGATGTCCCCCAGCTGTGTCCCCCGATCCGGAGGCAATGCGGCGGTATGAAAGCTGCTTTTGTTGCTGGATATGGCTGCGGAGGAGCGGAGCAACTGAATCAAGCAGCCATCCTCACCAGCGGCCAGGCCACGCCCCCAACATTCCCCTTTTTTGACTGACAGAGGCACAATTTCACCCAACAAGATACCCACCCTGGGCAAAAAGAATCAAGACCATTTGAAGACCCCTTGCACCCTTTTATACAAGCCTGGTAAAAAATACTCTAACCCTTTTAAGATTCACTACACTCTGCAAAACCTGCCTTTGGAAATGCAGTTAAATCTTTTAAAGACCTCTCACACATCACTCATTCTCCTTTTTTAAATGTATTTTTTTTTTTTTTAATTAAAAGCTAAAATATAAAGTATCCCTTAAAATACAAACTTTCTAAATTAAAAGCTCAAGAGGCAAGTGAGAACTGGTCAGGTTGGGAGAACTGGCAATTTAGCTAATGAAATCTTGCTAGCAAGAAATTTATGGGAATAATGATTGTTTTTAGCCCAAAAATAGAATAAAATATTCTGTAAACTGAACATATGCACTAAAATATTGCCAACCAACAACTGGACATCATATATACATATATTAATGTACCCCAGAGAGTAAGATGTTCACATAAATCTGAAATGCACATTATTACAGAGATGAAATACATATACTTTATATAGGCTGGTTTGTTATAAAGTGCCGCTTGTGATTGATTGTCCCCTAACAGACAGCATAGCTGGGTCCTAATTTGTTGTGTCCTCCATACCTCTGTATTTTAATTGAGCAATATAGCCTGGCTCAGCCTGTGAGTGTAAAAGGAGCTAGCAGCGGCATTATTATGACTCTCTTCCTATCAATGATAGATGTACTGTGCAATGCATTACAACATGATTGGCTAACACTAAGGCTACGTTCGCACTGTAGCCGTAGTTTCATTATCGGTAAAGTGCTGCTCGTTTTAGAGATGCTTTACCGTCGTTTTAGCGGCGCTTTACAGCAGCTAGCGCTCAAAGAAAGGGTTAAAACCGCCCGTGCTTCTGAAACACTGCCCATGCATTCCAGCGGGTAGATTGCTGCTTGCAGGACTTTTTGTAACGTCCCAAAAGTGCACCACCCCATTGTGAAAGCACTCTGGCTTTCGCACTGGGGTGGCATAAGAGGCAGTTTTCAGACTCTTTACAGGCGCTATTTTTAGCGCTAAAATGCCTGAAAACTGCCTTTAGTGTAAAAGGGGTCTAATGCCCCTGTTGCTGTTCAGGGACTAAATTATGCAATTAAATGGTTAGTCAGGTTAAAAAAATATGTCCCTTAAGTTCAACCAAAAGAAAAAAATGTGTTTAATAGATTACATTTAAAATGACCTCCTCAAGACCATAAACCCCCAACTGATGCAGAGGAAACCAAGCCCCTGAAAAAAAATGATCAAATTTCAAGAATATTTAAAAATCCCCCCGGGCCTCCACCTTGGCTGGAGTAATAGGCTCTCAGGAGACCCAGACAACCCCTGCAGAGATCCCTGGTGCTTCAGGTGTTTGCACTGACCTCTCATGCATAACGGATTTGATGATGTTGGATTGAATGCTATTTGTATTAGGCCGCGTACACACGGGCGGACTGTATGGCGTACTTAGTCCGTCGAAACACATTTCAGCGGACAGTCCGCTCGTGTGTGGGCTTCAGCTGACTTTTTCAGCGTGCAGTCTGGCGTACTAAGTATTTCGGATTTTTCGAAATTCTGTCTGTCCTACTTTGGTTTCAGCGGACAATCCGCTCGTCAGTAGGCTAGTTCGACGGACTAAGAATGGCGCATGCTCAGAAAGGATTTACACGGCGGAAGGTTGCATTGCTCTGTATTGGACTTCCTATTTCTAGTCCCGTCGTACGTGCTGTACACGTCATCGCGCAAGCTTTCGACGGACTGTTTGTGCATCCGTGTGTGGTCAAGTCCGTTCATTCGAAAGTATGACGGACTGTCCGTCGGATTGTATGACGGACTAAGTAGGCCATACAGTCCGCCCGTGTGTACGCGGCCTAAGGTGGCTTTTTCGTTTTTAGTGGTTTATATGGATGTTGGATTTTGCCTTGAACCCCACATCCAATACTCTATCTAGATGTTTTGACTCACACATGGATAATAAAATCTAAATAAATATTGTATGTACTAAATAATAAACTTTTTATATCTTTGTAAAGATTGATGCATTTATGTGACATACTTCAATATATCCATGGGAACCACCGCCCATTTATTTTATATATTTGCCTTCATAGACCCTTCATTACATTCATTTTTTTTCACCCCTCTCCAGCAGGTGCATACTAAAATGTAATTCAATAACATTTTTATTTATTTGTAAACTTTACTTTTGCAGACAAGAAAATTATTATTATTATTACTGATCCTCAATAGTAACTCAATACTTCCTGTGTTAACATTCTAGAGTGAAATTTCTTCTAAATATTTTTAGCCAACTAAAATGTGCGCAATTTGTGCAGTTATCAAGTCTTATCAGTTTACTTTAGTGTAAACATAAATGTAATGATCTTCTAATGACTGAATTTAAAGCGTTTCAGTTTTCATATCAAGAAATAAGAAATGAAAGCTACCATAAATTATATATAGCGATATCTACCTCTCTCTCTCATATATATATATATATATATATTATATATATATATATATATATATATATATATATACACAAAACTTTTAACTACAGGGCCCCTGAGATTCAATTCCCCTACGCCTGATCATCATCATTATACTATATAACTGCAATAAGTCATGCAGCACATCAGTCTGTATATAATCATTATTAGTATTAGGATTTCAGATGGACCTGATCGGACCCACCAGTCTCTTCTATGGGCCATCCGATATGATCCTGTCTGCCAAAAACTGAGGGATGGGGTACCTATTCCCCATCCATCCAGCTGATCAGATCAGGTGGCATCAGATGGAAATGGACAGGCAGTCCGTTTTTATCCAATTGCCCCATAGAGGAGAGCACTACTGTGTCTGTGTGCCCATGGACATGTTATTCACCTGCCTTAGCAGGAATCAGGGGTGAGATCCCCACTGAGCAAAGAGATTCCATTTAATGGAGGCACTCATGTGAAAGGGGCCTTAGTATTATCTGTATAGTAGTGAACCCACCAAATGTCTGTTCACAATTTGATGGTCTTCCAAAATAATCTCCATAGCACATCATGGTTAATCCTTCAAGACTAGTATTTTCAGGCACATTCCTTGTCACTTGGTTAGTTCCAGTTTCTGATAGACCATTGAATACCATTGTGACATTAGCAGCTGGTTTTCCTCCTTGCCATGAGCAACTGAGTTGGATATACTGACTACTGGAACCTTGCAAACAAGCCATATGTCCTTCTGGAGGCACTGTAAGAAAGAAAATATAAAATAACTAATTACTAAGTACCAGTATGGTCCATTACATAACTGAGCCAAACTTCTTTGCTGCCAATGCACCGCTTTAGTCTTTTATTTGAATTCTCCAAGAACAGAAATATGGAAACTACCATTCCTTCCTACTAAGTTTTTTTAAATTGGTTTCAATGGTATATTTGAAGACATACATATAAATATAGAGTGTATTTACGATTGATTTAATGTGGTTCTAAATGTAAAACTTAATGGATTCCCACAGGCAACCAGCCTAACTCCGTAGCGTGCGACCATGAGTGCCCCCTTAGCTGCTAGCATGTTGGGTCAGGCAGAGTCTCTTTAAGACCCTGGCTCCCGGGTTTGGTGCACATTTTGAAAATTGCTAGAGTAGGGACAAAGCACTCAGTGATTAGCATCAGGGAAAGGCTCTGGAGGAGAAAAGAAAGTGCAGGGACATGCCATCCTTCCTTGAAGCCTTCCCATTTGGGTACAGACCAGCCAGGCTGCAATCCACTCCTCAAGATAGACCCTGTTGGCACTTCTGAGTCTTCAATCCACTGTCTAGACCTATGTGGTTTGTTTCGTTCTGAACTGAAATTGGGAAAAAAAATTTTTTGAAACTGATGTTTCAATAGTAACGAATTTAAATGAATCCAAAATAAGTAAAGAAAATTGCTGACAAAATTTGAATCAAATTCAAAACGGTTTCAAATAAAATTCAAACATTTTTTAATTAGATTTTAAAGTTTTAAATTTACGAATACAATAAAATAGAACAGAAAATAAGGTAATAGTAAATAAAGGAAAAGAAAAAAAATCAATAATACTGTACAAAAACATCTGTACGACTAATGTCCCATCAACATCTGTCACAGTGTACCATTGCACAAAACCTCTGTAATACTAGTGTCCCAGCAATATGTGATGTGAAAGCTGAAAAATGGCCCAAGCAGAAAAGAATTGTCCAGTATTCAGGTGTTTAAATTAACCACTTCCTTCCCTTAGGTCGTTCCTGAACATCCTGTCTTTGAAAAGGAATACCGTTGTTATGGTAGCAGCTAGCTACCATAACCCCGGTATCCTCTTCAAGAGGCGACGATTTTGTTTCAGATAATAGTGGTCCCTGCGGCGGATTTGCCGTGAGATCACTTTTATCGGTGGCAGGAAAGGGATGTTTACATTCCTTGCAATAGGAATAAAAGTAACACTTTTTTTTTTTTTTTTTTTTAAAGAACAGTGAAAAAATAAAAGGTAAAATAAGAAAAAAGAAAATTAAATGTGCCCCGTCCCGCAGAAGTGAACGCATGCCCGCATATGAAAACAGTGTTCAAACCACACATGTGAGATATCACCGTGATTGGTAGAGCGAGATCAATAATTCTAGCCCTAGACCTCCTCTGTAACACAAAACATGCAAGAATTCTGTAGAATTTTTTAAACATCGCCTTTGGAGATTTTAAAGGGTAAAAGTTTGTCGCCATTCCACGAGCGGGCGCAATTTTGAAGCGTGACATGTTTGGTATCAATTTACTCAGAGTAACATTATCTTTCCAAATATTAAAAGAAAATGGGCTTTACTGTTGTTTTTTTTTTTAATTAAAAAAAGTGTATTTCTTTAAAAAAATGTGCACTTGTAAGACCTCAGCGCAAATACGGTGTGACACAAAGCATTGCAACGACCACCATTTTACTTTCTAGGATGTTATAAAAATCCTATGTTCTGTCAGCTCAAGTAGTCCTTGTACAATGCACATATATGTTTAACCACTTCGTTACCGAGCCTATTTCTGAGATTTGGTGTTTACAAGTTAAAAACATTTTTTTTTTTGCTGGAAAATTACTTAGAAAAATATATATATAATGTTTGGGGGTTCTAACAGCTTACCTGTAAAATCCTTTTCTTGGAGTACATCATGGGACAAAGAGCCTTAAGTAATTACTTAATGGGTTATGGGCCTCCTTCAGATGTTGACATTGGTAAACCCATCAGGGTTTACTTCCTCTTTAATGGGATGTCCCATAGCAATGCTACTTGAGGGCTGGGAAAACAACCCGCAGGGTACCCACAGACTTGAGAACTTATACTGCTCCCTGCAGTACACTGCGCCCAAAGGCGATATCCTCATCCCTCCTTACATCCGCCTGATAAAAAAAATTTTCATGAATGTATGCACTGAAGACCAAGTTGCGGCCTTACAGATTTTAACCATGGAGGCCTGCTGACGCACTGCCCAAGAAGCACTAACCGCTCTGGTAGAGTGTGCCTTAACTTGAAAAGGGGGAATCTTACCCCTTAAAAGCATAAATTTGAATTATAACTTGGCGAATCCACTTAGCAATAGTGGATTTCAACGCTGCCTGTCCTCTTAGGACCCTCTGGCAGAATAAATAAAACATCAGTCTTATGAATCTGAGCAGTTGCATTTAAATAGATCTTCACTACTCTCACCACATCAAGAAAATGTAGTGACTTTCCTTCCCTGGAACATTGTTTTTGAAAAAAATGGCAGGACAATATCTTGGTTCAGGCGAAAACCTCAAAACACTTTTGGCAAAAAGCCTGGACGGGGGTGTAACACCACTCTTGTTCTCATGAATAATCAAATATGGCTCTTTTCAAGAAAGAGCAGCCAATTCTGAAACCCTCCTTGCTGAGGATACAGCAACCAAAAATACCAGCTTCCTTGTCAGAAGGACTAAGGGAATATGCTGTATCGGTTCAAATGGCTAATTTTGTAACACTGACAAAACAAAATTTAGGTCCCAAGGGTTTAAAGGTGATTCAACTGGAGGATAAATCCGCATCACCCCTTGCATAAAAACCCCAGACTAAAGAATGTGGATTGGCATTGACGGATTGGATCCTGACAGGACAATCCCTAAACCTGGAAGTCCAGGTCTTTAGAGCCAGACGCACTGCCCAAATCTCTAGGATGTTAATGGGCAAGGCTCTTTCGGTTCTTGACCACTGTCCTTGGAGAGTTGCCAGCGTTTAAGGCTGGGGCTAAAGTAGACATCTGTCGTTACCACTTTCCAGATAACAGGTCTGAAGGATTTTCCCTTCAGCAGATTCTGGTTAGTAACCACCAATTGAGACTTTTGGACACCCTTGGGGACAGCCGTATTGGCAATTCCAAAGCTTGGCTTGTCTTGTTAGCAGATAGAATACTGTTTTGCAACAGTTTCGAATGGAACTAGGTATAGGGAACTGCTTCGAATGAAGCCACCATCCTTTCTAACAACCTCATGCAAAGGTGAATGGAGGAATCTCCTTTTGACCTGACCATCCGCACCAACTCTCTTATGGAATTGTCTTTTGCCTGGGCAAGAAGACCCTTTTCTGGGCTGTATCTATGATCAGATCGAAATACTTCAGCTTTTTTAGCAGTTTTAAGGGAGACTTCACTAGGTTGAGACCGCAACCCAGACTTTCCAAGTAACTGGTTGTAATGCATACACCTTACTCTGAACACCAATCGGTCTATTAGCAATAGATCATCTAGGTATGCCAAGACTGTTTCAGCCCTGTGCCCTTGACCTGGTTAGAGGTGGGGCTAGCACTTTTGTGAACACTCTGGGAGCTGCAGCTGGCCCGAAGGGCAAGCTATAAACTCACGTGCTGCTGTTCTACTTCGAACCGCAGAAACCTTTGTTGAGCGGGAAATATATGGACATGCAGATAAGCATCCCTGATGCCGATAGGCGCCAGAAGTTTTCCTCCTTGTAGGATAGAAGCTACTGGCCTAATCGACTCCATAGAAAAGAGCGGATCTTCATGAATGGATTTAGATTATTTTATATCTAGAATGGATCTGTTGATTTTCTGTGTGGATCTGTACATGTACAGTAAACGCATGAAAAAGGCTGTGAAGTGACTCTACTAGAGGTAACTTGAAAGAGGCACAAATCATCACTGTAAGAGATTTGTACCAGCAATTTTCTCAGATTACGAGGCTGAAAAAAGGTTCAACTCCAGTTGTTTCCTCCACAGAGGGGTGATCGGTTTGCCTTTCTTTCCTGATCACCTGAGGGTAAACCTTCTTCCTCTACCTACTGTTCCTTTGATAAGGGATCTAGGTGGTTGAGGGGGATCTAACACGCTTCCTATCCTTGGATAGCGGATGCGGTTAAATTCAGGAATTTTCCTTCTAGGCCCTGCAGAGTGGAGGAAAAACACATTTTCAAATCATACATACAGGGACTGAATGTTTTTCTCCTCTAGAGCAGGGGAAGGAGTCCGTTTTAAATAAAAGGACATTTATACCTTCTTTTTGGGCAAAAGAGTACCTTTCCTGATAGAAATCATTTGGATGTATTTGACCAGGTTCTCCCCAAATAGTCGCTCCCCATGAAAGGGGGACTAGTCAGAAGCTTTTTTGCAAGATGCTTAGGTTGACCAACCCTTTAATCACAGGGACCTACGCATGTGTTTTAGCACAAGCACACGGTGGGGCGCTTGGTGGATAGAGTCCCTTTATGGCGTCTATGGCAAAACATAGCACCCTTGGTAGTTTGGCTACTCATGGGCCTGTTGTGCAGGGACCTCCCTAAAGGCCTCTTGAATTGGTCCTTTTAGGAGCTGACAGGTGCCTATTGCAGCAACTGCAGGCTGAGAATTGTACCTGCCAGGAAAAAGAGGATTTAAACCAATTTCTTATCTTTAAGCATTTGTGCATTGTCTACTGGACAAGTTATGCTGGAAATCGCAGCACCTATTGCTGGAACTGTGAATTTGTGAATTTCTCCTCCATTGGTAGAAAACTGAGAAACTCTTTGGAGGGGGGGGGGGGAAATGCTTATTCGGATGATCCCATTCAGCATAAATAAGCTTTTCTAGTAATGCATGAAAAAGCTGTAAAAGTTTTAAAGAACCCAAGGAAGGAACCAAACTTTCAACTGACTCTGTTAGGGGTAGCCTCAAAGTGATATGAACCATCTCCGTAAGAGTTTGTACCATCAATCGCTCAGATTGTGAGGCTGCATAAGGTTTATCAATCCTTGCAAGGCAGAGGAAAATAAATCTTCAGTCACGTATACAGGAGCTGAAGTGTGAAAAGCAGTTGCAACACCATTGGCTCCAAAGACTCACTGGCTTGCCCTGTCTGTCTGGTATCTCCAGAGAGGATGACAGTGTGGAGGCATGACTGGAGTTCCCAGCGCCTGGGGGTGGAACTTTTGGTGCTTTAGTAGTAACCTTGGAAGCCATAGTGCAGAGCACAAAAGCAGAGGCATTATAAGAATGCTGTAATAGTAAGGAAAAGCAATGATAGCACAGATTAAACTGATGCTAAACAATACTGTCTTTTTCGTGTACTGAAAATGCCTTTGTACAACCTGCCATGCTCCACGTAGTGATAAGCTTTTTTTCATCCTCCCCTTCTCTGGTGTAAGTCTGATTGCCTGTGCGCCGTGTGATTCACAGGACACTGAGTCCGCACACGGTGCAGTCCGCTTTAGCCACACCCCTTGTCTTGATCCGCTCTCCTCCTCTTTCAAGCACAGCGCGCTCGCACGCGCGGCACGCTACGGGCCTGAGACACAGACAGGAGAAGAGAAGGCTGCAGCCACCATGCAGCGTTCTATGAGAAAATGGCTCTATATAAAGGCAGGTAAATGTTTCTTCTTTTAGAAAGCAGCCACGCACCCCTCGATGTTGGGGGGCAGATGAGGAGGGTTCTTAGCAGTCTGAGGCTATAAGTGTGCTGTTTTTCTGAGAAATGTCACACTGCCCACTGCTTACAGGATGTTTATTGCACCTTCACAGTACCTGTACCAGCCACTCAGTTTACCCAATTGGGGGGAGAGGACTAAAGAACCCCCTCCGGCTGCTAGGACACACGCTGTTTGTAGCACAGATTGAAAGGGTATGTGTATTGTAACTCCCACTAGTTGAGACCTTAAGGCATTACAATGTTAATATGAAAGAAAAGGCATAGGTGGACTTTGCAGTTCCTAAGTTTTTCTCTTACCTTTTTCTTGCTGCAGACAGATCCAAACTTCACCCATCACATGAGGTTTTTTAAATCTAGCATGGATCCCTCCTGGAGCTCCTCAGAGCACATCTTCACTCGTGACCAACACCTTAGACACTGGAGAAAAAAACTCATGTGCTCCTGGAAGGAGGAGGGGTTATTTATGGAGTGAACTTCCTTGATTGGGTTTGCCAGTGTCAACACATGAAGGTGGCCCATATATCATTAAGTAATTACTTAAGGCTCTGTGCCCCATGTTGTATGATAAAGAAATAAAAATCCAATATTTGAATTGTTACTAATTCCAAGCTATTTGTTTTACAAGCCTGTTTACAGTGATTACAGATATTTGGTTTCTGTGAGAACTCTCCACTGAAAGTGTTCCAATCTTGATATGCAGATTCTATTTGAGGTGCTTTTATCTTTTTTTTTAGTTTGCTGACCTTTCCCTCGGAAAATGTTAGTTTCCTGGTTGGCGTGCTTATCCAATGGCTTGAAAGCAAAGTCAGCCTCCACTTTTTCTTCACCACAGGTTTATTTTACCAATAACAGCTCCAGATATCAGTTTTTTTCCCAAGTAGATATGTACCCAGAACAATCGATTTATCAATTTACCAATATAATGTTGCATATGTTACAATTATCATGATTATTATTAACTTTACTTACAGGCCAAGCTGAGGGTCAGACCACTGCTTGTCTCATTGTTAAGCTTATTTGAGGCAGTACAGGTGAAAAGTCCAGCATCACTTCTAGAGACAGGGCTGATGATAAGATTGGACTGTGGAGGAGAATCGCTTTGTGTTATGTGATATTGGGGATCTTTGGGTAATATCTCTCCATTCAGGCTCCAGGAGAATTTGACAGCTGAACCCCAAGCTGAGCAATGTAGAGAAACAGATTCCTGTTCAACCAAGACCAGTCCCGAGACATTACTGGTCACCATCACGGCAGTGACCTCAGCTGTGATTAAAACAAGAAATTATTTTATCTCTTTGCTATTTAAAAAACTAAAAACAGTCAGTCCAAAGAAAGAAGAGTTAATCTCTGTAAGCACACAATAGAGAACTGCTCTATTTTCTATAACCATAAATAATTTTTATTTCTAATTTCCCAGCAGGTTACTGCTCTAACCTCTCATAGTAAACTTCCCAAATTATCATTTTCATAGGTCAACTTGCTAAAATCTGTAGAAAAGATGATCTTTTACAATAAATATCTGCATATGAGACAAAATCAAGCTATGATTTAAGGCTGCATGCCGAAAAGTGTAAGCCCTGTATTATTTTGTTCAACAGCTTTATTAATAAACAAATTAATTGCAGAAGATCGAGCTGCCGGCTTTCTTTCACCTACATGTTTGCTCGGGTGCTAGGAGAGCACTATAAGCCAGTGCACTGACCACTCACAACATTAGGGAATTACGGCAGGTGTTTTCTGCTATATTTAGAATTGGACATATAAGAGGTATGGGCAGACAGTATACTGATAGTCTGCAGGATCCAGGCAGTGTAAAAACATAATAAATGCATAAAGATGTGCATTTAAATTTTTTTTGCAAAAGGTGAACTTATCCTTTAACCCATTTTCCATTGGGGCATACATGCTTCCTCTTAGCAACCAGTTGCCACATATGTATGCTAGGCTGCTAGATTATTAAAGCTCATCTCATGTGCCTACCTTGAATCCTAAAACTGGAGGGCGGGTTCTGAGAATCTCTCATCTAATCTCTCATTATACCATACAATAATTAAAGAGAAAAAAAAATGACCCAGCAACATAAAAGTTATATTTTTACTCACAGGCCAGACTGAAGACCACTCCATTGCTGGTCTGGCTGTTTATTGAGTTTGCAGCTGTACAAGTGAAGGTTCCATTGTCAGAGACAGGATTGATTGTGAGGACTCTGTTATTCTCTGTGAGGTGGTATTGAGGGTCCTTTGGCAGTGGTGCCCCCTGTAGGCTCCACAAGTAAGTGACATTTGTACCTTGAGCTGAACAGATCAGAGACACTGAATCTAATCCTGGCCAGACCAATCCTGATACATTACTGGTTACGTTTACGTCAGAAACCGGATCTGTCAAATAATGGAGCAGTCACATTACATCATACATATATCTATTTGTTTTTACTATTTTAATAACTAATAATTACTATTGATATATACTACTCTCTATCATGCACATATCTTATATCTAAAACTCCACTTCACAAATGTGTGAACCTTTTAATCTGTAAGGCTGGGTTCACACCTATGCAAATTGGATGCAGGGTTTCACCGCATCCAATTTGCATAGAAGGAGAATGTTACTGCCTCTCTATGGAGCTGATTTACATATCTCCGGGACAGCTGCAAAGCGCACTGCACAGAAATGTTGTGCGTCTTTGGCACGGTTTCAGGGCTGAATTCAGGCAAAGATTTGGCCCTGATTCGTGAATAGGGACGCATAGTGTTCCTTTTTCAATCCGTAGACGGTTCCAGTGTGAACCGAGCCCAAGGCTTGTTTCATATGGGCTTCAGCTTGTATAAGAGCAGTGTGAACAGCAAGCTTTGGCAATATATTTGCAGAGCTTTCAGCAAGCTTTTGTTGAAGCTTTTAAAAGTACCATTCAACTCTAGTTTGCAGATATTGAGCACAAATCTTAATGGGGGTGCTGACTGTCAGGCTTCAAGAACTGCTGAAGCCTGCTAGCAGCTTATTTAAAGTGGCAATCAGTACTCTCATTAGGACCTGCATTCAACATTTACAAACTGGAGCTGAATGATATTTTAAATGCTTCAAAAAATCTTGCTGAAAGCTCTGCAAATGCTTTGTCAATATAAGCTGAAGTTCTTGTAAAACAGGCCTAAAAGTGTTCATCCCATGCAATCCCTTCTCTCATTTGTTCCCTTTATAATTTTGTGACAAAAATATAGGATTTTTATAACCGCTTACCTGTAAAATCCTTTTCTTTTGAGGTACATCATGGGACACAGAGACTCAGTAATTACTGGCGGGTTATAGGTTATCACTAGGTGATTGGACACTGGCACACCCTAGACAGGAAGTTCAATCCCCCATATAACCCCTCCCCCTACTGGAGGTACCTCAGCTTTGTAGCAAAGCAATATAAGTGTATTAGAAGAGGGGAAGGAGCTCTGTGTCCCGTGATGTACCTCAAAATAAAAGGATTTTACAGATAAGCTGTTATAAAAATCCCATTTTCTTTCTCGTACATCACGGGACACAGAGACTCAGTAATTACTGATGGGATGTCCCAGAGCAATGCTATCTGAGGGGAGGGGAACCATACAACATAGGGTGTAATCAGACCTGAGGACCCTGTACCGCTGCCTGCAGCACACTACACCCAAAGGCGATGTCCTCATGCCTTCTCACATCCACCTGATAACATTTGGTGAATGTATGGACTGATGACCATGTTGCGGCCTTGCAGATTTGAGCCATGGAGGCCTGGTGATGCACTGCCCACAAAGCACTAATAGCCCTAGTGAAGTGCGCCTTGATCTGAAAAGGCGGAATCTTTTGCTTCAAAACATAAGCTTGAGCAATTACTTGTCGAATCCATTTAGCAATGGTAGATTTTTATTTTTTTTCAAAATAGTTTTTATTGAGTTTAGCGAACATACAACAATGCAAATAAGCAGTAGGTACAAACGGTACCACAGGAACAATAGGTATGATAGGTACAATAGGTATAATAGGTACAATACAATGTTCATTTTAGTACATAACAGTCTATAATATCAGCTTATAAACAGCAATGATGGAAGGGTGAGAGATACAGGGGGGAGGGGAGTGGGAGGGGGGAGAGGAGAGGGAGCTTAAGGAAAGGAGGGGGGGAGAGAAGAGGAGGGGGGGATAGGAGGGGAAGAAGCAAGAGAGGATGGAGAGTCATAGAGTTGTCTAGAGTCAAAGAGTTAATCAAACATTGTGGTATTGGTCATACCATACCGACCAGGGATTCCAGAGAGTTTTAATGCGATGATGGTTGTGTTTCCCTCTAGAGAGGACAATTTCATATGTATAGTGAGTTTGGACTACCATGATAATTTCATCCAGTGATGGGGCTGCAGTTGTCTTCCATTTTCTTGCTATTAAGAGTTTTGTGGCTAAGAGAATGTGTGTGGTGATTAAACGTAGGTCTGATGGAATGTCGTTAATGTTGATATTGAGGATTGCCAGAGAAGGAGTTAGTGGAATGTGTAGGTGCAGAACTTCATGTAGTAGTGTTTCTACTTTGGACCAGACTAGTTTTATACGCGGGCATGACCAGAAAATATGTAGGAGTGTCCCAGGCAAGTTACATTCTCTCCAGCAGGTATGCGTTGTTTGTTTGTTGAATTTGGCCATTCTATATGGTGTCAAGTACCATCTCATTGTAATTTTTTGGGGCGAGCTCCCAAAGTGCGGAGCAAGCAGTGTATGTGTAAGTGGACTTAATTGCTTGTTGCCACTGACAATCTGAGAATTGTGTTTCAAGGTCTGCCTCCCAGTCTGTAAGGGGTTTGGACTTGTAAAACATGTGTTTTCCCTGTAAGGTGGAGTATACTATTGAGATCCCCTTAGAGATATGATCTTTAAGGAAGAGGAACTTCCAAATGTTTAGTGGTAAAGAACTTTCTAAAGAAGGGTGAGCAGCGAGGCAATGTCTTATCCTGTAGTATGTTAGATAGTCCGTCATATGGGTGGCCGATTGTTGTTGCTTGAGTGTATGCGAATTGGATTTAATTAGAGAGCGAAGTTCCGATGTGTAAGTTGCCATGGCAGATATCCAGACAGGAATGTGGAGGTCGGGAGTAAGTAGTTGTAGTGTTTCAAGGGGGATTGGAATGGGTCGTAGGGGAAGATTTGTCCAGTTAGTGTAGTGAAGTGTTCTCCAAGTTTTGACCGTGGCTTGTATGGTAGGTGAGTATAGAGATAATTGTGGAGTCTTAGTGGAGGTGCTAAACAGCCAGGTGGATAGATTAGTGCCAGGTGTCATTGTGTTCTCTATAGCTCCCCACAGGGTGTTGGCGTGTGTGTTGAACCATTCTTTCGTTTGGGATATGATGGTAGCAATATAGTAATCCTTAATATCTATGTGTCCCATACCGCCTACTGAGAACATGAGTAAGAATTATGGCATGGAGAAAGGTAGGAATAGTCTCTTTCCGTAGTGTGGTGACATCTCCAAATGTCATAGAGATCATTATTCCTTATGAAGGGTCCCATTTGGGAGGCAGGTCTAGTAGTGTGAGAGGAGGTATCGATGGTGATGTCCGGGACTATGTTGAAGTCCCCACAAATTATGAGTTGGCCATGTTTAAAATTATTTATTTTCTTCAGAAGCTTGGAGAGAAAGTTAATTTGCTTTTTGTTGGGAGCATATATGGCCAAAATAGTATATCTGACGTTGTTTAAAGAGCAATCTAGTGCAAGATATCTGCCATTGGGATCTACTAGGCTATCGTGTAGCGAAAAGGAGAGTGTATTTTTAATTGCTATTAGAACTCCGTTTCTTTTTTCAGGCCCCGAGGCTCGAAAAATATTGGGGAAGTGTCTATTGGTACATTGGGGTTCTGCAGTGATTTTAAAGTGTGTCTCTTGAACGCAGAGGACATCACAGTGAGAGGATATTGCAGTTTTCCACAGAGACGACCTCTTGGCTGGGTGATTAAGACCCTTAACATTGAGAGATAAGAATTTGGGCATTTTGTGCAATATTGAAAGAGGGTCGTGAGAGGTTTAGTAGTACTCACAGTTGACGGCTTATCAGGTATTGTTGGTGTAGAAGTTGCGGAGACGAAGGATCCACTGGTCGGTTGTTGGAGCAGGTGCGGAAGTCAGTAAAAGATTGAGGGTTGTGCTCTCCAAGGAAAGGACGGGTGGGGGAAAAAAGCGGACAGTTAATATACACAAGCTGAAACAACAATAAAAGGGAGATAAAAACAATGGAAGGGAGGTGAGATGGTGAGGGGAAGAAAGGTAGCGCTCGGTAGTAAGGTGGTAGAACTACCTAGCAATCTGTGGGGGTAGTGTTCGTGAACAATCTGCAACGAGCAGGCACTGGAACGGAGGTTGCAGTGGATTTCTGAACAGTGATACCACTAATCTCATGTTCAGTGGCTGGGGTGGATCCTAGGATCAGAAGAGCCATGGAGTTGGGTTTTAGTATGCAGCTGCTGGGTTGGCAGTATTGGTTCAGGGACAATGCCCCATTCACGGAGAAGCTGTATACCTTCTTCAACTGTATGGATGCTGTATTTCCTTCCATTTCTGTTGATCAGGAGTTTGGTGGGGTAACCCCATTGGTATGGAATCTTGTGGTTATTTAGTGGCTTAGTAATGGTGTGTAGTTGATGCCGTTGCTGGCGCGTGTACTGGGATATATCTGCATAGAATTGCAGTTTTTGGTATGGTGGAGGAAGATGTTCCATTCTTCTGGTTTTGGCTAGAAGCATATCTTTGGTGTGGAAGAAATGTATTCTCATGAGGGTGTCTCGTGGGACCTCCACAGATAAGTGATGTGGTTTCGGAAGTCGGTGAATACGATCGATGATCGTTTCAATTGGGGGTAGCTCAGGTAGAATTGAGGAAATCATTTTTCTAGCATAGGATTGTAGATCTGAGGGCAAGATTGTTTCGGGGATCCCCCTGATTTTTATATTGTTGCGGCTCAAGCGGTCTTCGAGGTCCGCCATTTTGGCGCGAACCCATTGTTGTTCTTCTCTGGTGTGGTCGTGAGCATCGACTAAATCATTAACTGTGCTCATCTGCTGTTCAAGAACATTTACTTTGCTGCTCACGGTGAACATTTCAGATTTGAATGCTGTGACTAGAGAGGCGATATCAGAATGTAGGGAGCTGTGTAGAGAGATCAGCATGTCTTTTAACATGGTGTCTATCACAGGCTGATTAGCAGTGGGGAAGGCCGCAATAGGGGAGGATGCTGGTGTCTGTGTGAGGAGACTGTCCAGAGTAGGCCTTACCTCCAGAGCTGGAGTAGTAGCTTCGAGTCTCATTCGTGACTTAGCCGGGCTGTTGGATGCTGACTGGGGTCCCTGGGATGATGTGGAGTTCACATCTTCGTCCTGTGCCTGCGTGTTCAGGACGTCCGCATCAGGCAGATCAGTATAGGCCCGTTCATTGTGCTGTGAGGTATCGCGGGCGCCATTTTGAGAGCTCCCGGAGGAGAAGAAATCCGTCAATTTTTTCGGGTGTTGGTACTCTTTTCGTTTCCGTGATGTTCCGTTCTGGTTCCCGAACGTGTGGGGATCCGGTTGGTTCATTTTTTAGCGGTCGGATTAGTAGTATACGGCCGTTATCACCCGTTCAGTGCAGGAGCTGAGGATTCAGGCTTCCATTCAGCTCGGCAGTTGGCCACGCCCCCCCAACAATGGTAGATTTTGATGCTGTCCTCTTTTAGGACCCTCTGGCAATACGAACAAAACATCTGTTTTTCAAACCTGAGCCGTCGCTTCAAGATAGGCTTTGACTGCTCTCACTACATCCAAAGAATGTAGTGACTTCTCTTCCGTAGAACAGGGATTTGGGAAAAGGGAAGGCAGAACAATATCTTGGTTTAGATGAAAACCTGAGACCACCTTCGGTAGAAAACTAGGATGAGGGCGTAACACCACTCTATCCTTGTGCATTATCAGATACGGTAATTCTAATTCTTATACTCTTCTGGTAGAAGAAATGGCCACCAGAAAAATGTATTTCCTTGTTAACAGAACTAAGGGAATTTGATGTATCGGTTCAAAAGGCTGCTTCTGTAAAGCTGACAGAACCAAATTCAAATCCCAGGGGTTCAGAGGCGCCCTAACTGGAGGATTAAGGCACGTTACCCCTTGTATAAAGCTTCGGACCAAAGAATGCAAAGCAAGTGGACGTTGAAACAAAACCAATAAGGCTGAGACTTGGCCCTTGATGGTACTCAAGGCCAGTTTCATCTCTAACCCATTTTGCAGAAATTCAAGGATTCTGTCTATGACATATTTTCTGGGGAGCCAACCCCTGGATTCACACCAGGAGACATATGCTTTCCAGACTCTATGATAAATCATTCTGTAAGCTGGCTTTCTTGCATTAATCAAGGTAGATATCACAGGGCCTGAAAGCCCACGATTCTTCAGAATGTGGGTTTCAATAGTCAAACCATTAAATTTAGCGTTTGTAAGGTAGGATGGAATACCGGTCTCCGGGATAGCAGGTCTGGACGGGGCGGTAGGGTCCAGGGAGAGCCTACCGCCATCTTCACTATTTCAGCATACCAAGCTCTTCTGGGCCATGCTGTGGTCACCAGAAGCACTGACTTCTTTTCCTGCCTGATCCTGCAAAGCAGTCTTGGGATCTACATCCATAGGATAAAGTGTAGAAAACTTTTTAGGAGGAAAAAAATGTTCATCTGGGTGATCCCACTCAGAAGAGATAAGCCTTTCCAGCAAACCATGAACAGGAAAAGCATGTGCAGTTTGAGGAGGTTTCAGTGAACCCAGAGAAGAAGTAGGTTCTTTAATGGGCTCAGGTACAGCTAACTTGGAATGGACCAACCCAGCAAGAATTTGCACCAACATTTTCTCATCCTGAGAAGCTGAAGAGGGCCCTTCTCCAATAGATTCCTCAGAAGTGGAATCATCAGTTTCCTCCTGATCCTCTGAGGGGGATTCCTCTCCTTTATACCATAGTTCCTCACTCTGAGGGTCCTGGGTGACAGAGGGGGGCTTAGTGCGTTTTCTTCCACTGAGTGAAGATGTGATTAAGGCCACTAATCTTTCCTCTAAACCGTTTATGGTTGAGGAAAAAACCTCCTGTGTAATGTACACAGGGGCTGAAGTTCCAGAAGCCGCTGCAGCCACTGACCCAGATGGCTCTCCCTGGCCAGCCTCTCCGGGTCCTGCAGGGGGGGAAGGTGCTGCAGAGGGGGTGGGTCCTCAGAGCCTGAAGGGGACCCCTTAGAGCCCCTATTCTTCGGGGTACTTGTACCTCTTTTACTCATAGTGCAAACCAACAAAAGGTAGAGGTACCACAAAAAAATGCACTGACTGCTGAGCCCTGTAGTTCAGCAACTGCCTCTGCTACTAAGACTCAGTCTAAGTAAATTCTGCCTGGGAATGCCTGGGAATGCCTGTGTCTCCCACACTCACATGCACCTGTCAGCTCTGTGTCCCTGTGTAGCCTAGTGCTCCGCCCCCCCCACCTCCGACCACTTCCACCCCCCCCCCCCGCTCGTTTTTAAAAACGAGAGTTTCCCCCATGAGCAGAGGCTCTAACCCTGCTGGAAAGCATGGAGGAGAGGCTGGGACAGAGGAGAGGGAAGGGCCGGTGGATGTGAAGCCGCTGCAATGGCGGGGGCAAATGGCAGCGGATGGTGAGGTATATTACTGCTCTTTGCTCAGGCCTGTCTCAGCCCATTAATCCATGGAGGGAGAATCCCAGAAGGAAAAAAAAACCCTTACCTTCATCCTTCCTGGAGCATGGCTGGATGAGCATAGAGCGTGGACACCAAGCAGACAGATCAGGCATGAAAATATATGTGCTCTTGGTAGCCCCTGGTGGCGACTATAGGCATAGCATACATTTACTTAAAAGGAAAAAACCTACTAGAATTGCAAAAATTCTTGAGGAGTCTCCCTTACCTTATCTAGCTGAAGGGTCTGAATAACAGACCCAATCTTCACCTCTCATGGTGGGCTCCGTTAGGAAAAAAACCTTCAGAGACTGGGGCCCCCTTGAATAGGGGGATCCGCAGTTCTGGGCCCATAAAGCACCCTGCCAGGAATATGGCTGAAAAAAACAAATACTGGATCCCAGGGTCCGGCTCTCTAAAAAGAGAAGCGTTAGAGGTAAAACCTTGTTTCTTGGGACAAGAGGCCCAGGTACCATCCAATTTGGCCTGGAAAAGATACTTTGAATGGATCTGGTTGCATAGCTGGCCCCAGTAAGGATATTCCAGTGGAGCTCAGCACAGCACATCATTTCTTGTGACCAACACCTAAGACACTGGCGAAAAAACTGAGGTACCTCCAGTAGGGGGAGGGGTTATATGGGGGATTGAACTTCCTGTCTAGGGTGTGCCAGTGTCCAATCACCTAGTGATACCCTATAACCCATCAGTAATTACTGAGTCTGTGTGTCCCGTGATGTACGAGAAAGAAAGTAGCAGTTTTACTAAACAATTATTATGCTGATCAGGGAGTCATCTATTTGTGTTAACTGCAATTGCAAACTATTCATTTTAGAAATTAAACAGGAAGTATTTTGTATTTGTTAATAAAATTTCACCCTCACATCAATTCGGAGTTATCTTAGCTTTCAGAAACACACCAGTGAAGCTTTCTTCTTCTTCCCTGTCATACACATATGCTTGTAAGTGTATGTATTGTAGAAAAAATATATATAAAAAGCTCCAATCTTAAAAAACAAGAGTCCACTAATTATATATAGCAGCGCTCAAACATGCGAAATCTTGTTCAGATGCCATTCATTTTGTGCTCATGAAATAGTGGTGATACAGTCCAGTTTGTGAAAAGGAGAGAGATAAACCCAGCTTCCACCTCACGTTCCACCATTCACCTTTCGTGCTCCAAAATAAGAGCCCCCCTTGGGGGTGCACTCACCAAAAATTCTAAAGAATTTGAGCCTTCATAATATCAAATCAAATATTCCTTGGCCGCTAGATGTCTCAAAGATGGGAGGTCCAGTATTTTTCATAGAAAAGACAAGATTATACCAACATAGTGTGATATTGTTTAAACCTCTTTATTAGAACCACCCATATAAATAAATATGCGTACCAAATAGAATAAAAACAAACAATCGCATTAAGAATGTGTGTACTGTGCCTTATTCCTTGTAATGAACAACCACAGGTCACCGCAGACGTCCGCTCTGTAAACTGGTTTACTTCCTGGTACCCTGGTTATTCAAAAGTTGGTGCATGGAACGCACACGTCACTTCCGGTGTGTGTTACGCGCTGATGCATTTCGTCACTTCTGACTTCTTCCGAGGGCGTAACACACAACACCGGAAGTATGCTTATATATACCACGAGGTCCAATGACAACACACCACGGATAGAGTGACAGGGACGAGATCCAATCGAAAACGCATCCCTATATCCACCCATTCCAACCGGAATCACGTCCCTATTTCCACCACCGCGGCTGTAAAAAATCAAGGACTCCGTGTGTCTGCTTATACAACTCTCCATAAGCCTATTAATATCATACAAATATAAAACTTCATATGATCGCTGTATGTGATCCTAGGTAAAGACAAAAACATTTCCCATATACATCTGCATTTATATAACCCGCATATTCCCTCAGGCAAAATCACAGAATGTCATGCTTAC
Organism: Lithobates pipiens; assembly: GCF_037356315.1. NCBI lineage: Eukaryota > Metazoa > Chordata > Amphibia > Anura > Ranidae > Lithobates > Lithobates pipiens. The sequence continues at coordinate 97,424,072 of NW_027507788.1, read as the reverse complement.
CACTATTTATATGGGTACAATCAATTTGAAAATAAACAAAAACCTATATATTACATACATAATCGCAACTTATGAGATCAAGGCAATAAAAAAACTAAAATTGGAATAAAAACCAAAATTACAAGCAAATGCCTATAAAATATATTTCTTATGTCTAACTGGTATGATGCAATCTCATCGGCCAATCTAAATCTTATTATGTATGGGGCCCAATCGACTGTCCTATCTCTCTTTGATATATTTTAATGTTCTATGTCATATCAATACGAATGCCCGTGCATTAGAGGAAGGTTAATATTATTAATCCAAAAAAAATACCTACTTATAATAAAAAACGAATAATGATAATGATAAAAATTATAATAATCATGATATTTCGTGAATACATGAAAGACAGGGAGCCATCTCTTCAAAAAAAATATATATAAAAATTATTATATATATATAAAAATCATTCACAGTGAATTTGCATTACACTGCAATGTATTTCCTGTGGAATTTGAAGGTGGGCTGTCTGCAAAAGAAATGTGTTTGGTTCGTTTGGGGGGTAAGGGACATTGTCTCTCTAAGAAGGTATTCTTTAGAGCAAGGAGAAAGGGGGGTCTGGGACTTTATAACATATGGTGGTATTATCAAGCTGCCCAACTTTGCCAATTCTTAGCCATCTATTCTAAAAGCCCAAAACCGGACTGGGTGGACATAGAAAGACAGGCAACCCCACAATCATACCTTGGATTACCTGGTCTGGAGACCACATAAAGACAGACCCACGATCCTAGCACCCACACTGTCTCATTCAATGGCCCTATGTGAGACTCTACATAAAAAAAATCCCTTGGTCTCACCTTGGCACCCTCTTGCACACATCTTCCACAACCCTCAATTCCCCCCAGGTTTAAATATCAAGGCTTTTGGATGGTAGCTCAATAAGAGCCTCTACAGAATAGGGCAATATTTTAATAACAATGGTCCCATCTCACTCAAATACTGCATCTCCAAATTGGACATGCCTTCCTCTGAAACTTTCCGCTACTACCAACTATTACACTTTTTGCAGAAGGTCTGGAAAAGCTCAGCCAACCCACTATCTGTTACTCATTATGAGCTTTGGTGTTCTTCGGCCATGGATGTAAGGGGAGGAATCTCCCTTATCTATTCAGCGTTAGCTGATCCACAGGAGAAAGCAACCTATATGTTAAAGTGGGAGCATGACCTACAGTTTGAGTGGGACCTGGACACTTGGCACACTAATGCCGCATACACACGATCAAACTATCTGGCGGAAAAGTCCAGCGGACCAGAGTCCACCGGACAATCCGCCCGTGTGTGGGCTCTGGCTGACTTTTTTTACTCAAAAGTCCGGCGGACTTAGAAAGTAGTTTTGACTCAAAAAGTTTTGTCTAGTGTCCGGCGGACAATCCGGCTGTGTGTGTGCTAGTCCGCCGGACTTTTGTACTGAACGGACTTTCCTACGCACGGAGGAAAGTCCATTCATTTTGAACGCGGCTCCAGGTAACCGGGACTAGCAAATGTAGTCTACGGCGGCGACATTGACACGTTGCTGGCCCCGTCAACTGGTATGGACTTAAAGGGGAAGCCCTACGCCGAAAAAACAGCATGGGGGTCCCCCCTAGGTCCATATCAGACCCTTATCCGAGCACGCAGCCCGGCCTGTCAGGAAAGGGGGTGGGGACGAGCGAGCGAGCGCCCCCCCTCCTGAGCCGTACCAGGCCGTGTGCCCTCAACATGGGGGGGTGCTTTGGGGAAGGGGGGCCCCCCCACCCCAAAGCACCTTGTCTTCATGTTGATGAGGACAAGGGCCTCTTCCCGACAACCCTAGCCGTTGGTTGTCGGGGTCTGCGGGCGGGGGGCTTATCGGAATCCGGGAGCCTCTTTAATAAGGGGGCCCCCAGATCCCAGCCCCCACCCTATGTGAATGAGTATTGGGGTATCATGTACCCCTACCCATTCACCTGTGAAAAAAAGTGTAAAAATATAACACAATACATGTTTTTAAAATGATTTATTGCACAGCTCCGGTGGTCTTCTTCCATCTTGGGGGGTCTTCTCGCTATCTTCTGCTCTTTTACTAGCTCTTTCACTAGCGGAGGAGCGCGGCTTTCTTCATCGTCGCCGCCGCCATCCAGGGGTCTTCTTCCGACTTTGGAGGTCTTGTCCCCCTCTTCGGGTCTTCTTGCCAGGCCTCCACTTTCTTCCTTAAGCTCTTTTACTAGCGGTGGCCCAGTCTTCTGTCGCCGCTGCCGCCTCTTCTTCCGACTTCGGGGTCTTGTCCCCCTCTTCGGTTCTTCTTGCCGGGCCTCCGCGCCTTCTTCCAGCTTTTACAAGTGGTGGTTGTGACAAGCGGTAGTACAATGTGACAATGGTAACATTATATTGCTCTGGTCACAGTGTGTTAAAAAAAATCATAAAAAAGAAAAAATTTAATAAATGTTTTTTTTCATACTTTGACCAGTCAGTTTCCCTGATCACTGCCATGTCCATTATATGATGATGATGTACTGCATTGGTGACAGTATGTAAAAAATATATATTTTTTTAATTTCTTTATTTTCACCAAAATTATGACAAAAAATTACAACTTAAAAAAAACTCGCTATGCCTCTAAATACCTTGGAATGTCTACTTTCCAAAAGGAGTAATTGGGGGGGGGGGGGATTTGTATTGTCCTGACATTTCAGAGCCTCAAGAAATGAGATTGGCCATCAGTACATCAGGATTTATCAATTTTCAGATATATACCATAGTTTGTGGACTCTATAACTTTCCTACAGACTAAATAATCTATACTGATTTAGATTATTTTCACCAAAGAAATGTAGCAGAATACATTTTGGCCTAAATTTATGCAGAACAATTATTTGCAAAATTTTATAACAAACAAAAACAAATTTTTATTTTATTTTTTTGGTCTTTTTTTATTTTTTGCTAAATAAATGAAAAAAACATTAAATACCACTAAAAGAAAAGCTCTACACATATATACATACATACACTGTGCTATGAAAAACACATTTTATTATTACACAAACCTAACCAGATTAAATACAAAATGCAGTTTTTAAAATATGGTTTAATTTTTTAAAGAGGGAGTCCACCTAAAAAAAAATATTAAAATCCAGCAGATACAAATACTGCAGCTGCTGACTTTTAATAAATGGACACTTACCTGTCTCAGGGTCCAGCGATGACGGCAGCCGAAACCGAGCAATCGCTCAGCTCTCGGCTGCTGCCGCTGCCATTCTCATTGAGGGAATCAGGAAGTGAAGCATTGCGGCTTCACTTCCCAGTTCCCTAGTGCGCATGCGTGAGTCGTGCTGCGCATCGTAAGTGGTCCCCGTTTTCTCCTGGAACCTGTGTGTTTCCCAAGAGACAGCAGGGGGAGGCGTGGCTCCCGCAGGAGTCTATTCCAGGAAGTGGCTGCAGATAGCACCCCCTCCCCCCTGAAAGGTGCCAATTGTGGGGGGGAGGAATCAAATGAGCGTAAGTTCCACTTTTTGATGGAATTCCGCTTTAAGGCAAAAAAGCTGTCCAAATCTGCCTGGCTTTATGTGAAAAAGGAATTGCCCCTAAACCTAATAACTGATTGAGCCACCCTTGGCAGCAACAACTGCAATCAATCGTTTGCAATAACTGGCAATGAGTCTTTCACATTGCTGTGGAGAAATTGTGGCTCACTGTTCTTTGCAGAATTGTTGCAATTCAGCCACATCGGAAGCTTTTCCAGCACAAACGGCCTGTGTAAGGTCATGATACAGCATCTCAATTGGATTTAAGTCTTGTGCTTTGTTTGAACCAATTGGAGGTGGACTTGCTATTCGATGATTGTCCTGGTGCATAACCCAAATGCACTTGAGGTCATGAACTGATGGCCGGAGATTCTCCTTTAGGATTTTCTGGTAGCGCTCAGAATTCATGGTTCCATCAATGATGATATGTTGTCCAGGTCCTGAAGCTGCAAAGCAGCCCCAGACCATCACACTACCACCACCATGTCTGACTGTTGGTATGATGTTCTTATTATGAAATGCTGTATTCCTTTTATGCCAGATGTAACGGGATGCACAACTTCCAAAATGTTAAATTTTTGTCTCATCGGTCCACAGAATATTTGCCTACGAGTCTTGGGGATAATCAAGATTTTTTTTGGTAAATCTGAGATGAGCCTTTGTGTTATTTTTGGTCAGCAGTGGCATTGGCCTTGGAACTCTCCCATGGATGCCATTTTGTCTCTTTATTATTGTTGAATCATGAACACTGATCTTACCAGTGGCAATTGAGCCCTGCAGTTCTTTAGATGATGTTCTGGGTTCTTTTATGACCTCCTGGATGAGCAGTCTGCATGCTCTTGGAGTAATTTTTGTAGGCCGGCCAATCCTGGGAAGGTCCACCACTGTTCCAAATTATCTCCATTTGTGGATAATGACTTTCACCGTGATTCACTGGAGTCCCAACGCCATAGATGGCCATAAATGGCTTTGAAACCCTTCCTAGATGATACATGAACATTACTTTGTTTCCAATCTGTTCTTGAATTTTTTAGATTGTTGCATGATGTGTGGCTTTTTGTGATCTGTTAGAAGCTGTCTGACAAAGTGAAGCATGCTATTTATGTGATTTCTTGATTCAATAAACCTGGGTGTGAAATTTAACTCAGCTTTCCAAAAAATTGTGGTTAATCACAGTTCATTCATGATTCAGCATGGGAGAGGGCAATTACTTTTTCACATAGGGCCAGGCAGGTTTGTCTGAACAGCTTTTTTCCCTTAATAAATGAAAAAAATATTAAAGATAACCCAAGATAATGCAAGATGCAGTTTTTAAATTAACATTTGTTTGATGATCTGAATCATTTAAGTGTCTGAAATATGCAAACAAATAAAAAAATCAGGAAGGAGGCAAATCATTTTTCACAGCACTGTATATAGTATATAAAGTATATTCTATTTTATCTTAACATCTTAATCACTTCAGCCCCTGAAGAATTTACCCCCTTTCTGACTACAGCACTCTTTGTGATTTGGCGTCGCTTTAACTGACAATTGTGTGGCCGCGCAACGTGGCTCCCAAATAAAATGTACATCCTTTTTTCTCACAAATAGAGCTTTCATTTGGTGGTATTTGATCACCCCTGTGGTTTTTATTTTTTGCGCTATAAACAAAAAAAAAAGAGCAACAATTTTGAAAAAAAAGCATAATTTTTTAAATTTTGCTATAATAAATATCCCCCAAAAATATATAAAAAAAACATTTTTTTTCTCAGTTTAGGCTGATACGTATTCTTCTACATTTAAAAAAAAAATTGCAATAAGCAAAAGTTATAGTGTTTACAAAACAGGGGTTTTATGGCATTTTTATTAATAATTTTTTTTTTACTAGTAATCAGCGGCGATCAGCGATTTTTATTGTGACTTCGACATTATGGCAGACACATCGGACATTTTTTACACATTTTTGGGACCATTGTCATTTATACAGCAATCACTGCTATACAAATGCACTGATTCCTGTGTAAATGACACTGGCAGTGAAGGGGTTAACCACTAGGAGGCAGTTAAGGGGTTAAGTGTGTCCTGGGGAGTGTTTCTAACTGTGAGGGGCGTGGCTATGTGTGGCATGTCACTGATCCCGATCACAGGCAGCAGAGATCATTGACACTGTCACTAGGCCGAATGGGGAGATGCTTGTTTACATTAGCATCTCCCCATTCTTCCTCTCCGTGAGACGATCGCAGGTATCCCCGCGGTGATTGAGTCCGTGGGACCCGCGACCTGACTTACGGAGCTTGCCGCAGGTTGTGCACCGCAGGTCGCCTCTTAGGGGGCAACGTACAGGTACGTTAGTTTGCCTGTACGTGCCATTCTGCCGCAGTATATCTCCGTGAGGTGGTCGGCAAGCAAGTTTCTTTGAGAAACAGGTACCCTGCCTTGTTTATAGCTCATGCCCAAGATATACTGTACAGTAAAAAAATAAAGTCTTCTAAGGTGTTACACACAACTGGGCCTACAAATGACACATAATAATGGAAAGTTAGCCAATGATCATTCACCATTTGAGATTAGGAAGCCTGCCCATTCCTCCATTATCATTTTTATAGGATGCCAAAACCCTACAGTTCTCAATGTTATTCTGGACAGAGACAATTCAGATGTCAAAATCAATGGTTCATATATTTTGTATTAAAAGCAATTATCCATATTGCAGTGCAAAGTGGTGCAAACCCATTATTGCTGAACATTTATCAAAAAAATGTTCATAAGGCTTTTGATGTGTGTCTTTGGGGAGATTTACTAGAACTGGAAAGTGCAAAATCTGATGCAGCTCTGCACAGAAATCAATCAGCTTCCAGGTTTTAGTATCAAAGCTTAATTCAACAAGCTGAAGTTAGAAGCTGATAGAATGTTGCGTAGCTGTGCACGGTAGCCAGAGTGCTCCAGTTTTAGTAAATCTCCAGCTTTATGTCCTATCCATAACTGCTATTTTAATGATTTGGTAACTGGATATTTTAAGAAATATCACAAATCTTTGCAAATGTTTATACTGGGTTGTCTTCTATGAGACTCAGACTTGCTTTCTGACTTATATCAGAACACTTGCCTCACATTATGCTGGCTCCAGAAATGAGAATTGCAGGCAACACGTATTCCTTTCCTTTGGATATATCTTGGACACACCTTTTTAGACATCTCAAAGAACTGTGCTGAGTGCCATCAAGCTTTAAAGTGTTACTAATCCCAGGACCCTGCATTCACTATATCTGGTCTCCCAAAGTACACAGAACATGGGAAAAGGTATTTAGCAGCTTAAATTTACTAAAATAATTGAATTTCCATCAGCAGTCAGAGCAGTCTTGTGACTTATATCAGTGTTTGGTTAAGCTTGTAGGAGGAGTTTTCATTCTCTCCTGATTGTCCTATGAGGCTGCATGACCCCTGACCCTCTATCTGGACAGCGGTAATTGGCCCTGTGCCGATCACATGCACCCTCCCAAGAGGAAAAGAAATACTCTCTATCAACACACACCAAACTGAGCATGTGCAGAGTGCCCCCAAGGCTCTGTATTGTCAGATGATGGGGACTGTGGAAGAAGGGGAGGATCAAAGAAGACAGGATCGATGATCCTTTTTACACAATGCAGAGGATTACCCCTTAGGCTCCACAGTGATGCCGCGTACACGCAGCCGGACTTGCCAATGCACTAAGCTCCATCGGCATTTCCGACGGAAAGATTTAGAACATGTTCTATATCTAAGTCCGTCGGAAATGCCAGCAGAAAAAGCCCGATGGGGCATACACACAGTCGGAATGTCCGATAAAATGCTCCCATCTGTCTTTTTCTGCCGGAAAGTCTTTAATGTGTGTTTTTTTTTTAATCAGACACCTTATGTTGCTTATGTGCAGAGAAATATTGTATATATATATATATATATATATATATATACAGTGGTGTGAAAAAGTGTTTGCCCCCTTCCTCATTTCCTGTTCCTTTGCATGTTTGTCACACTTAAGTGTTTCGGAACATCAAACCAATTTAAACAATAGTCAAGGACAACACAAGTAAACACAAAATGCAATTTGTAAATGAAGGTGTTTATTATTAAAGGTGAAAAAAAATCCAAACCATCATGGCCCTGTGTGAAAAAGTGATTGCCCCCCTTGTTAAAACATACTATAACTGTGGTTGTGCACACCTGAGTTCAATTTCTCTAGCCACACCCAGGCCTGATTATTGCCCCACCTGTTCACAATCAAGGCATCACTTAAATAGGAGCTGCTTGACACAGTAAGGTCCACCAGAAGATCCTTAAGGCTAGGTTCACACTATTGCGATGCGGGAACGCCGCGAATCCGCGGCGTTTTCCCGCATCGCTCACCTCCCGCCGGCAGTTCACACTGCCCTATGCGGACGGCTGGGGGTGTCAATGTTATGTTAATGACACCCCCAGATCCGTCGGCATATCGCAGTGCGATCTGCCGACTCGCACAGGAATCGGATCGCATGGTGTGAACCCCCATGCGATCCGATTCCGTTGCGGACCCAAAAAAGGGTCCTGTGCGAGTTTGCTGCGGGACAGCTGCGAGTTCAGCCATACTATCTGTATGGCTGAACTCGCAGTGCTACGGAGATCGGATGTGATTTGCTGTGCGAATCACATCCGGTTCTCCCCCCGCAGCGGTGTGAACCCAGCCTAAAAGCTACACATCATGCCGAGACCCAAAGAAATTCAGGAACAATTGAGAAAGAAAGTAATTGAGATCTATCAGTCTGGAAAGGGTTATAAAGCCATTTCCAAAGCTTTGGGAATCCAGCGAACCACAGTGAGAGCCATTATCCACAAATGGCGAAGACATGGAACAGTGGTGAACCTTCCCAGGAGTGGCCGGCCGCCCAAAATTACCCCAAGAGCGCAGCGACGACTCATCCAAGAGGTCACAAAAGACCCCACAACAACGTCCAAGGAACTGCAGGCTTACTTGCCTCAGTTAAGGTCAGCGTTCATGCCTCCACCATCAGGAAAAGACTGGGCAAAAATGGCCTGCATGGCAGAGTTCCAAGGAGAAAACCACTGCTGAGCAAAAAGAACATCAAAGCTCGTCTCAATTTCTCCACAACACATCTTGATGATCCCCAAGACTTTTGGGACAACATTCTGTGGACCGATGAGACAAAAGTGGAACTCTTTGGAAGGTGTGTGTCCAAGTATATCTGGCGTAGAAGGAACACTGCATTTCAGAAAAAGAACATTATACCAACAGTAAAATATGATGGTGGTAGTGTGATGGTCTGGGGCTGTTTTGCTGCTTCAGGACCTGGAAGACTTGCCGTGATAAAAGGAACTATGAATTCTGCTGTCTACCAAGAGATCCTGAAGGAGAATGTCCGACCATCTGTTCGTGTACTCAAGCTGAAACGAACTTGGGTTCTGCAGCAGGACAATGATCCTAAACACACCAGCAAGTCCACCACCGAATGGCTGAAGAAAAACAAAATGAAGACTTTGGAGTGGCCTAGCCAAAGTCCTGACCTGAATCCTATTGAGATGTTGTGGTATGACCTTAAAAAGGCCGTTCATGCTCGAAAACCCTCTAATGTAACTGAATTAGGACAATTCTGCAAAGATGAGTGGGCCAAAATTCCTCTAGGACGCTGTAAAAGCCTCATTGCACGTTATCGCAAACGCTTGGTTGCAGTTGTTGCTGCTAAGGGTGGCCCAACCAGTTATTAGGTTTAGGGGGCAATCACTTTTTCACACAGGGCCATGATGGTTTGGATTTTTTTTCACCTTTAATAATAAACACCTTCATTTACAAATTGCATTTTGTGTTTACTTGTGTTGTCCTTGACTATTGTTTAAATTGGTTTGATGTTCCGAAACACTTAAGTGTGACAAACATGCAAAGGAACAGGAAATAAGGAAGGGGGCAAACACTTTTTCACACCACTGTATATATATATATATATATATATATATATATATATATATATATATATATATATATATATATATATATATATGTATGGGTTGATTACACGCGGTTGGACTCATAGAGTCCGACTGTGTGTATAGAGTTTCTTCAGGTGTTAGGAATTATTTAAAGAGTGCATCAAAAATTCAAGCACTATGATCTTGCCCAATTACTTCGTGGCATAGTTCACATGATTCTCACCTATAACATTCAGCTGTACAGAGTTTCGGCTGGTGTTGGTGCTGACAGGGTTCTGGATGGTACAGGTGTAACTTCCACTGTTGCTCCCTGTGATTGGTTGGAAGTATAAGTAGGAATCCTGGCAGATCACATGGGGCTCAGAGCAGATGTTCTTCCCATCACGGTAGAAGGTGTAAGTAGTGACAGTCTGGCCACTGGCATTACAATGGAGAGACACATAGGAGCCACCAATGAGATTATTAGAAGTGCTATTACTACTGATGACAGGAGCGTTGAGAACAGCTGGAATATAAAAAAAGGAATTTGCTATTATACTGTTATTAAGACTACATATACTGTAAAGTATCAAAATGTAATACTGACAAGTTATCTATGATGGTTGTATATGTAGAATGAGTAACATAACAAAGAGATCTAAAAGACATCAAATTAACTTGTACTTAAAGGTAGGGATGAGCTTCGAGTTCGAGTCGAACTCATGTTCGACTCGAACATTGCCTGTTCGCCTGTTCAGCGAACAGTGAACAATTTGGGCTGTTTGCAGCAAATTCCGAAAAGCCGGAACACCCTATACAAGTCTATGGGAGAAATCTAACGTGCTCATTTTAAAGGGTAATATGCAAGTTACTGTCCTAAAAAGTGTTTGGGGACCTGGGTCCTGCCCCAGGGGACATGAATCAATGCAAAAATAAGTTTTAAAAATGGCCGTTTTTTCAGGAGCAGTGATTTTAATAATGATTAAAGTGAAACAATAAAAGTATAATATTCCTTTAAATTTCGTAGCTGGGGGGTGTCTATAGTATGCCTGTGAAGGGGCGCACGTTTCTGGTGCTTAGAACTGTCCCTGCACAAAGTGTCATTTGTGCAGGAAAAAAAGTCTTTTAAAATCACTTGCGGCTAAATTGTCGGCTCCCCGTAATACAGAGAACACTCAATGAGTGTTCTCTGTATTAGCCGACAATTCATTCATTCATTGATAAAAAAAAAAAAAAAAAGCGTGGGGGTTCCCCTAAATTCAATTACCAGGCCCTTCAGGTCTGACATGGATATTAAGGGGAACCCACTAAGCTAATCCACTCTTGCTATCCAGCGACGAATCTCCGGGGTCCAGCGATGGATGATCATATCCAGCGATGGGGGATCTCTCAGTCCAGCGCTGTCCATACATCCTTCTAAGTGACTTATTTAGGCTTATTTCCATGTCAGAGGTATAGTTTATTGGCTGCAATTCTTCCATGAAGACCACTTCTGGACAGACTTCTTCGGATGGTAGATAGGTGTACCTGGTTCCCACTGGTTTCCTCCAGTTCTATGCTGATGGAAATGCTGAACATCTTCTGATGTTGAAGGGAAGTAAGCATGATGTGTCATTCATCTGCTGCATTCATTTTCCTTGGCTGACCACTATGTCTATGGTCCCCAATGTTGCTTCTTCAAAAGAGCGTGAACAGCACACCTTGAAACCCCAGTCTGCTTTGAAATCTTTGCCTGGGAGAGACCCTGCTAATGCAGTACAACTACCTTGTGTCTTGTTGCTGTTCGCAGTCTTGCCATGGTGCATGACCCGTGTTATGAGACTTCTACAACCTCACCTTAATAGCAGAGTTTGGCTATTCCTCGCCCAGTTTTAAACCTCCTACACAACTGTTTCTGTTTCACTAAATTAAACCTCCATATGATATTGGTGATTATTAGCACCTGCTTGGTATAATTAGCTAATCATACACCTGACTCAAATCATACGAAATCCCCGACTTTGTGTCTGGCTTAGGCTGCTTTCACACTGGAGCGGGCGGGGACGATAAAATGCTGCTAGATTTAGTGGCGCTTTATCGTCATTTCAGCGGTGCTATTCGGGGCAGTTTTAACCTCGCTAGCGGCTGATGAAGGGGTTAATACCGCTGTGTATCGCCACTGCTGAAGCACTTCGGCAGCGGTGCCCATTAATTTCAATGGGCAGGAGTGGTGAAGGAGCAGTGTATACACCGCTCCTTCACCCCTCCAAAGATGCTGCTTGTGGATCGCCTCAGTGTGCTTTCACACTGAGACTGTAGGGGAGCCACTGTACAGGTGCTATTTTTAGCCCAAAAGCACCTGAAAAACACTCCAGGGTAAAAGGGGTCTTAGTGTATTTAGTGTGCAAGTGCTGTTGATGCTGTTTGAAGCCAAAGGGATAGTCACACCAAATATTGATGCGATTTAGATTTTCTTCTGTTCACTCACTTTTTTAAATTTTGTCAAATGGTAAAAATAAACAAACAATTAAAATTGATATCTTTGAATGCATTTCTTCACACCTGCCTAAAACCTTTGCACAGTGCTATATGTGTAGCCAGATGCTGGGCTCCAGCAACATGAAGAAGGAGACAATGCCATCTGTTGCTGCATTATCCCCTCCAACCAGGGGAAGAGCAAAGCAAAACCAACGAGACAGCAGCCATGCAATGGGGCCAATGAACGCTTTACAGTACAGTTCCCAAAGTACACTGAGGGGGGTTAAGCTTTTACTGGACTGCCTGGGAAAACTTTACTTTCTTGTTGCCAGGGACTCAGGGAAGGCACATTTGTATCCGGGGATGGCTGCTGCCAGGCCAGGTCAGGAGAGATTGGTCAGAAGGCCCAGGAGAAGAGAGAAAAAGTCATCCTTGTTTCACAATACAGACTGCTGTGATTGAGCCTGATAATGTTGTAGAGGGACTAGAGAGACCTCTCCCCAATATCTTCCTATAGCAAGTCTTCTGAAACACCTCAGGGAGGAAGAGAGAGAGAACATGATCCACTATTTCTACTGCAAGCATCTAGTGAAATTACAGGGACCAGTGAGAGGGCTCATTGCCCACTATATGTCTTGTTAGAAGGACCGGAGTTATTTGAGACAAGACATTCAGCATACCACATCACATATGTGCTTCACCTACTATGCACTTATAACCTCCCTCAATGGATACTGCTTTTGTGCCTTATCTTTTGCATCTTTACTATCTGATACTGCATGCATGCTGTTTTATTGAGACTAAGTGCACCAATGATTCTTATAGGACCACAATGATAGCCAGCAGAACTACTTAAGGGGCTGACCCTCTCTTTGAATCACCCTACATATCCCTCCTTTTCCTTTCCATTACCAATATTTTCCCAAGGACAGTGTATACCAGTCAGTCTAGGCCTAGCCATTTACATAATTTGGCAGTATAGTCTTGTGTTTGGTGGTTAAAGCTTTATTACTGCCCACTGCTGCACCTATGGTGGCATTGCTACTGTTTATGCTGATCCGGGAGCCAAGTTTTACTTTTACACTTAGTCCTTAAGGAGGAAGTAAACTCTCCCTCTCTGATGCTTCTTTTCATTTAGTCCATTATAATAAGTAATATGCGATTTGGGCTGGATTACAGTGACTATAGTTTGATAATTACTTAAGTTTTTTAAAGTTTCTTTAAGCAGTGTTTCCAGGGGTTAGGCTGCGCCATCTTAAGTATTGTTTTCTGAGTCCACAGTAGAGTGTATTTCCGCCCTTACATTAAGAACTTCCTGTACTGTTAACCAAGCCTCCTTCTCAATCCAACGTTTCTATGGCAACCCTGCTTCCCTATTCATAGCTGACTTGTTTTATTTCATAGTATTTACTTGTGCCAATGTGTAATGTTTGCCTTTGTCAGTCTTATCAGCTTAAGCTTCAGATGATAAGACTGCAGTAATGGCCAGGTTTACGCTACATGTGAGGTCACATGGTCACATGCCAAGTTTCACTTTTGCACTTAGACTTTAACACTCAACATTATGTATGCTATTATTGTTACCATCATTGCTGAGGCTGAGGTTCTTGAAGAGGTTGAGGCAAACAAGGGACACATTCTATTTAGAGGAGTAGCGGTACATACAGTATACCGTATATACTCGAGTATAGGCCGACCCGAATATAAGCCGAGGCCCCCAATTTACCCCCAAAAAAACTGGCAAACTTATTGACTCGTGTATAAGCCGAGGGTAAGACATGCCTGTCCATCCCTGTGTGTGTGTCCGTCCATCCCTGTGTGTCCGTCCATCCCTGTGTGTCCGTCCATCCCTGTGTGTCCGTCCATCCATCCCTGTGTGTGTGTGTCTCCATCCATCCATCCATCCCTGTGTGTGTGTGTATCCGTGTGTGTGTGTGTGTGTGTGTGTGTGTGTGTGTGTGTGTGTGTGTGTGTGTGTGTGTGTGTGTGTGTGTGTGTCCAGCCTACCTGTGTCCTGAGCCTTTGTCCCGAGCCTCCGTCCCGTGCCGAGCCTCCTTGCCTCCGTGCCTCGCCGCCGTGCCTCGCCGCCGTGCCTCGCCGCCATGCCTTGCCTCCGGTCCCGTCCCGTCCCGTCCCGTGCCGTGCCGTCCTGTGCCTTGCCTCCGTCCCGTGCCCTCTTCGTTCGTCGGCGGCCATTGTAAAATTCAAAAGCTGCGCCGCCGCCTTCGCCTGTGATAGGCGGAACACTGAATTTCCCAGCAGCCTGTGTTCCGCCTATCACGTACATCGTATCATCCTCGTCCGTAGTACGAGGATGATACGAAGTCCGTGATAGGCGGAACACAGGCTGCTGGGAAATTCAGTGTTCCGCCTATCACAGGCGAAGGGGGAGCCGGAGGCGCGGCTTTTGAATCAGAATGGCCGCTGTCTGTCTGCTCGACACGCTGATCGAGCGGGCAGACAGCGATGACTCGAGTATAAGCCGAGGGGGGCACTTTCAGCCTCAAAAAAGAGGCTGAAAATCTCGGCTTATACTCGAGTATATACGGTATATCAAGTAAAGGGAGTGCTGTGCTATGAACCTAAATGATGTGCAAAAATAAGGTGCAAAAGTGCTCAGTACATGATTAGTCAATATAAAGTGCCTTGCGAAAGTATTCGGCCCCCTTGAACTTTTCAACCTTTTGCCACATTTCAGGCTTCAAACATAAAGATATAAAATTTTTATTTTTTGTGAAGAATCACCAACAAGTGGGACACAATTGTGAAGTGGAACGAAATCTATTGGATTTTTGAAACTTTTTTAACTAATAAAAAAAATGAAAAGTGGGGTGTGCAAAAGTATTCAGCCCCTTTGCGTTAATACTTTGTAGAGCCACCTTTTGCTGTGATTACAGCTGCAAGTCGCTTGGGGTATGTCTCTATCAGTTTTGCACATCGAGAGACTGAAATTCTTGCCCATTCTTCCTTGCAAAACAGCTCGAGCTCAGTGAGGTTGGATGGAGAGCATTTGTGAACAGCAGTTTTCAGCTCTTTCCACAGATTCTCGATTGGATTCAGGTCTGGACTTTGACTTGGCCATTCTAACACCTGGATACGTTTATTTGTGAACCATTCCTTTGTAGATTTTGCTGTATGTTTGGGATCATTGTCTTGTTGGAAGTTAAATCTCCGTCCCAGTTTCAGGTCTTTTGCAGACTCCAAAAGGTTTTCATCCAGAATGGTCCTGTATTTGGCTGCATCCATCTTCCCCTAAATTTTAACCATCTTCCCTGTCCCTGCTGAAGAAAAGCAGGCCCAAACCATGATGCTGCCACCACCATGTTTGACAGTGGGGATGGTGTGTTGAGGGTGATGAGCTGTGTTGCTTTTACGCCAAACATATAGTTTTGCATTGTGGGCAAAAAGTTGGATTTTGGTTTCATCTGACCAGAGCACCTTCTTCCACATGTTTGGTGTGTCTCTCAGGTGGCTTGTGGCAAACTTTAGACAAGACTTTTTATGCATATCTTTGAGAAATGGCTTTCTTCTTGCCACTCTTCCATAAAGGCCAGATTTGTGCAGTGTACCACTGATTGTTGTCCTATGGACAGACTCTCCCACCTCAGCTGTAGTTCTCTGCAGTTCATCCAGAGTGATCATGGGCCTCTTGGCTGCATCTCTAATCAGTCTTCTCCTTGTCTGAGCTGAAAGTTTAGAGGGACGGCCAGGTCTTGGTAGATTTGCAGTGGTCTGATACTCCTTCCGTTTCAAAATGATCGCTTGCACAGTGCTCCTTGGGATGTTTAAAGCTTGGGAAATCTTTTTGTATCCAAATCCGGCTTTAAACTTCTCCACAACAGTATTACGGACCTGCCTGGTGTGTTCCTTGGTCTTCATGATGCTCTTTGTGCTTTCAACAGAACCCTGAGACTATCACAGAGCAGGTGCATTTATACAGAGACTTGATTACACACAGGTGGATTCTATTTATCACCATCAGTCATTTAGGACAACATTGGATCATTCAGAGATCCTCGCTGAACTTCTGGAGTGAGTTTGCTGCACTGAAAGTAAAGGGGCCGAATAATTTTGTACGCACCACTTTTCAGTTTTTTATTTGCTAAAAAATATCCAATAGATTTCGTTCCATTTCACAATTGTGTCCCACTTGTTGGTGATTCTTCACAAAAAAATTAAATTTTATATCTTTATGTTTGAAGCCTGAAATGTGGCAAAAGGTTGAAAAGTTCAAGGGGGCCGAATACTTTCGCAAGGCACTGTATAACAAATCCTAGGTACTATAGAAACAAGTCACATGCCCTGCAGTTTCTATAAAAAAACGTAAAAATAAGTCAATATGATAATAAGCCTGTCACATGCTCAGATAATTCTTCGAAAAACAGTTAAAATATATTTAAAAAAATAAAAAATAAAAATTATATATGTAAGAAGGCCAGTATGGTGGCCTGAATTTATGGGAGGAGCCCGGGGGGTATTTAACCAGCCCGTTCGCCTGTGGTGGTTGTCGGTTTCCGGTGCGCAATACCACGTCACTAGGCCGACAGCTCGTGTTGATCACCATTTGATTACCATTCAGACAAACGTCTCCCTTCTTGGAAGTCTCGTAGTTTTCGTGTTCCGTCCGGTTTTGTACAAATCTCGCCGGCTCGACTGCCGCAGGTAGGGGTCTCGATTGACCTTCATTTCTATTCATTTCTATTTTATTTGAGTGTCGTAAAACCCTAAAAAATGTCACATCGTTCGGGATGATACCAGGTTGTTATCACTCATGTCGCACTTGCCCGCACACGCCCTTCATTTCACGGGCGTCGTTCGGTAGGTTGTCTGTGATACCTTGTTAGCTACCGGTTGCATAATCTTGTTCGTCGTGTTCCGCAGTCATATCGTTGCCAGTCGTATCTTGCGGCACAACGACCCATGCCTCTGCCACAAACTGGCTCACGTAGGCCATTTCTTCATTTCACCTGTCACTTACTACGCTCCGATTCGAATCCAGTTGCATCACCTAAATGCGCCGATTCGTCCCGGGGTGCCCCTAGGTATTCGGCCTCATTTCGGTACATGCTCCAGAGTCCGCTCGTTCCAACCGTCCGGGTCTCTGTCATGGGTTCATTTCACGTCACCTACTACGTTCGAATCGATACCAGTCGTTTGCCCAAAAAAAAAAAAAAAAAAAAAAAAAAAAACCGCACAGGTTCGATTAAACGTGTCCCAAATAGCTTGGCCTCATTTCGGTACATGCTCCAGAGCCCGTGCGTTACCATTTCAACCCGGGCCCTGTCATGGGATTCATTTCACGTCACCACTACGTTCGAATCAATACCAGTCGTTTTAAAAAAAAAAAAAAAAAAAAAACGCACAGGTTTGGTCGACGTGTCCCAGTTGTCGTTGGCCTCATTTCAGTACATGCGCTAGAGCCCGTTCGTTGACGGTTGCGAGTCGCGTCCTCTCCGAGTCGCAGCTCTACCATGGGAAAACATTTCATCCTCATCTAGTTCGCCCGGGTCGAATCCGGTCGCATTTCGTTTGCATCGATTCGCCCGGACGGTCCCACATTTTGTAGCTTTTTTCGGCCTCATTTCAGTGCATGCTCCAGAAATCCGGGTTGGTTCCAGCCTCAGTTTGGGGCCGGCCATCCCAGGCCTCTGTCATGACAGTAGTCCTTCAATTCATTTCACTGTCACATTCCGCGCTCCGGTTCGAATCCAGTCGCACGATCGGATGCACCGATTCGTTCCGGTTCGCCCCCAGGTTGTTGCCCTCATTTCAGTACGTGCTCCAGAGTCCGTTCTGCTGTCAGTTGTACTAACGACACGACCAGTTTGTGCCTCTGTCACGGCAAATCGTGCTTCATTTCATGGTCACTTATAGCGCTCCGATCCGAATCCAGTAGCATCTATGATGCATCGATACGGTTCGGCGTGCCCCAGAGGGAACAGCCACATTTCATTTATTTTTTCCACAGGTTGTCTGGCGCTGGGCGAAAAAAAAAAAAAAAAAACGGAAATCTCAAAAGGAAAACAAACAATGAGGGAATAACGGCGTGATGGTTTAGGAATCATGGCGGAGAAATATCTACTCACCGGTGCACTTCAGTTGTGTTAGCCAACCGCTTACGTCACATGCCAGTTTTCCTTGTTAGGCTCCTTCAAACAAATGTCATCTGTTGTTTCTCTCTCCAGGTCAGTCAAAGCTTAGTAGGTCCACCCTGCACCAGCTTGGACGTCGTCTCCCAGGTAAAAAAAAAAAAAAAAAAAAGAAGGGCTAGGAGTGGAAAAGGCGACAGCGAGACGGACCGGTACACATATGTATGTAGGCGAAGGAACGTCAGTATATATGTGTATTCGCGTTCGCTTCCGCCTTAGTACCCAAGCAACAGGTGGGCTCACTTGGAAAATAGAGAAACAGTCTTGACTTTGTCATCCTCTATAGGTTCCGGTCGTCCATCTATCTTCCCCAAAAGAGATAGGACATCACTCCCGGGGCTCGATCCATCAGGAACCATGTCCCAGACCAGCAGTGAAGACCTTACTGCCCCCCTGTCACCTCGCCCGCCTTCAGTGGGCGACAGCATTCAGTCTTTCAGGGGCTGGACTATCCCTAGGCTGTCAGCGGAGCTCAGACGCAGGGGCATTCCCTTCCCAGCCACAGCTAGGAAGGCAGAGCTGTTTAGGCTCCTCTCTGCCCCCCCAGCTACCGCCGGGCCTAGTACCCCGCCTCAGGCTACGCTGCAGTCCATCTCTTCGGCCATAGGTCAACTGCATACCATGGTGTCGTCTCTGTCCAGCTCGGTCACGGATGTTCAAACCAGAGTGACCCTCTTAGAAACACCTCCAGCTACAGCCACCACTGTTCCGGATGCAGTCCCGTCTCCTCTACCAACAGGTACCGAAGGCACATGTCCCGTGGTCTGTCCAGCACATCTTGTGCCGGCCAGCATTAGGAAGGACATCTTGGACGGCAAGGATGTTAACCTTGCCTCCTTGCTCATTTCGGTGCATGACCTGGCAGAGAACAAGGCTTACACCTGGGGGGATGTATCCGTAGTTCTCAAAGCTAAGGACCCCAGGCTAAACCGGAAGCTATCCATCCCCGAGTTTACCCTAGCCTTCGGCATGCTCAGAGATGTCGTTTGCTCAGCCTCTCCTGCCAGGAGGGTTGAACTAGATTTGTATCTCCACACGGTGGTGGACCTGGGGTACAAATATGGTGGCTTTGCATTCTACGACTACCATCGTTCCTTCTCAGCGAAAGCAGCCGCCAAACTGGCACAGTTCCAGTCTCTCACAGACTGGAGCCTGATGGATACGGAACTATTCTGCCGGCATTTTGCCGGCCTTCGTTCACCCCTGTGTGCCGTCTGCCAGTCCTCCACCCATACCGCTCCCTGGTGCGCCAACATACCGGCTACTCGCCCGGTAGAATTCCCCTCCACCTCTGCCGCAGCCCCAGGCCCATCAGGCTCGGCACCAAAAAACCAGGTGGACAAGTTTGGACGCACGGTCCAAACCATTGGGGGCGCGGCCATCTGCAATAACTTTAACTACGGTTCTTGTAATTACAGCCAGTGCCGTCTACTGCATATCTGCGTTATATGCCACAGGGCGCACCCCAGGAATTTGTGCGAGGTCAAAGCGCACAAAGGTTCATGACTGAGCCGTATAGACATACTTTGCCTGGGCTTCTACCTCAACACGCACCCCACTCCTTCACTAACCACCTTCCTCATAGGCGGCTTCACCGCAGGTTTTCACACCGGCCTCATCTCCCTACCTCACCAAACCCACGAGTGCAGAAACCTCCGCTCAGCAGCCTCTGACGAACAGGCCATCGACCTACTGCTGCAGAACGAGGTGGATCGAGGCTTCGTTATAGGCCCCTTCACTCAGCCCCCCTTCAATATGTGGAGAGTTAGCCCTATTGGGCTTGTCAAGGGCAAGTTTTCCAATAAAAGTCGTTTAGTGTATGACCTGTCTGCGCCTCATTCTTCTCACATCCCTAGCTTAAACTCATTGATCCCTTCTGAAGAATTCTCCTTAAAATATTCCTCAGTGGACATGGCAATCCAGGCCATCCTTAAAGTAGGCACAGGCGCGTGGCTGGCGAAAGCGGACATATCCGACGCCTTTAAACTGTTACCTATCCACCCGTCCCTCTGGTGCTGGCACGGGATTAAGTGGAAGGATCAATACTACTTCGCCACGAAGTTGACGTTCGGCTCCAAAAGCAGCCCGTGGCTGTTCGACATATTTGCCCAATCTCTCGAGTGGATTCTCTTACACAAGGTCGGCTGTCAGCAAGTTATCCACTACTTAGATGATTTTTTGTTGATAGAACGGCCAGGCGCACCTCCCAGAGATCTCGACAAGTTAAGGACCGTTTTCGGGAACCTCAATGTTCCCATCGCTGAACATAAGGTGGACGGACCCGCACATTCAATCACCTTCCTTGGTGTTATTTTAGACGCCGGCTCCATGAAAGCCAGCCTGCCCCTTGACAAACTAACCCGCATCAGGGCGGCACTTCACGAGTTCACTCGGACCAGGGGATGTACTAGGAGACAGCTGCAGTCACTGTTGGGCATGCTCAACTATGCCATGCGCATTATCCCACAAGGCCGTTCCTTTATCTCACGACTGTTGGTCTACCTGTCTCAGGCTCAAGACCCGGATCATATCCTTTGCCTAGACACCGCAGCCTTAGCAGACCTGGCAATGTGGGACGAGTTCCTGTCCAACTGGAATGGCATCTCCCTTTTCATCCCGTGCATTTCACCTCTCTCACCACAGGTAGTCACAGACGCCGCGGCCTCTACAGGGTTTGCAGCAATTTTTGGCCACCATTGGTTCGCCGGACCCTGGCCTTCTCAGATACTTAGCATCCCGGGCTTTAGTCAATCCTCTTCACTCTTCTATCTCTACCCCATGGTTGCAGCCGCCCAGCTCTGGGGCCCTACCTGGTCCGGACAAACGGTAGGCTTCACCACCGACAATCAGGCCACAGCCGAAATTGTCAATAAAGGCAGGTCTAAATCCCCCTCCGTGATGTCCTTCCTACGCAGGCTGGTGCAGCTGTCACTACAGCACCAATTTAACGTCATCTGCATGTTTATCCCAGGGAAATATAACCGGGCAGCTGACGCCCTGTCCCGCTTTAATTTCCGGTCCTTCTTTCTACAGGTTCCCAGTGCAGATGCCGCATCAGCGCCTATCCCGCATTGGTCGCAGTTGACCCTGGACTAGAGCCGCATTTACTAGGAGCCACGCAGCTCATCAACCGTTCGTTATCGGACAATACTCTCAAAGCCTACCAGGTAGCCTGGAGAACCTTCAACGCATTTCTGGTCACCTCCTCAGTAGGCACCCCCACAGATACTAGACACATTCTAGCCTTCATCTCGTACTGCCACAACCAACTGGCCTTGTCTTTTAACACCATTCGCTTATACTTAGCTGGTGTTCAGCACTTCCTTTCAATCCAGGATCCTACCAAACCCTCTGTTTTCTCGTCCCACGCTGTCCGAGCCATACTACGCGGCATCCAAAAGCAACAGCCGCCAGTAAAAGTCAAGCGGCTCCCCATCACCAGTGCCATCTTCAGGGACATGTCCACCATACTCAACAGCTACCCCTTTGGTGTTCTCCCCAGTCTGGTCATACAGGCAGCCATTTACCTAGCCTTCTATGGCTTCCTTCGGCCCGGTGAGTTCACTCACAACAGCCTACACGGCCCAGTCCTCCGCAGACGTCATCTGCTCCGTCACCAGGACCATTTCATCCTCCACCTCCCGGTAACCAAGACCCAGCAGACAGGCACCGGCGTAGACATCCACCTCTACAAAACCAACAATGCCTGGTGCCCGGTCACGATGCTTACACAGTTTCTCGCTCGGCTGCCCGAGCTCCCGGACTCTAGCCCACTTTTGCCCTTCCCGGTGAAACCACTAACTAACCAACAATTTATTAAGCATATCAGGATTCTCCTCCGCAACCTGCTCCTCAATCCTAGTGAGTATTCCGGCCACTCCTTCCGCATTGGAGCAGCTTCATCCGCATCCCGACATGGGGTCCCGGACCACGTCATCAAAAGGTTGGGCAGGTGGAAGTCGGCCTGCTTCACTCGGTACATCCCTAACCCACAGGTGGAGATGTCTCGAGCATTCACTCAACTGGCTCAATAAAAATTAACCAGGAAACAATAAAACTCTCTTATCCCTACCTGACTGTTTTGCCCCCTTATTTTGGTATACCGTCCATTAGACCAGGGCACACTTTCAGGTCCATTTCATAGAAGGTGTCTCATGATAAGCTTGTTTTGTTCAGATACGTATCGGCCATAGGGCTCCAGCCATAAGTAAGAAGGCCAGTATGGTGGCCTGAATTTATGGGAGGAGCCCGGGGGGTATTTAACCAGCCCGTTCGCCTGTGGTGGTTGTCGGTTTCCGGTGCGCAATACCCTCCCTCCCATCCCCTTTTTAGGGCATTTATCAAAAAACATTTCTCTTCAATCATATTCATTCTAATTACTGGGTATGCCCCCTTATTTTGGTATACCGTCCATTAGACCAGGGCACACTTTCAGGTCCATTTCATAGAAGGTGTCTCATGATAAGCTTGTTTTGTTCAGATACGTATCGGCCATAGGGCTCCAGCCATAAATATATATATATATATATATATATATATATATATTTTTTTTTTTTTTTCTATATATTATATATATATATATATATATATATATATATATATATATATATATATATATATATATATATATATATATATATATATGTATATATATATATATATCCATATGATGTGCAAATTAAGTGAAAAAAAACAGTGCTTAGTAAAAGGTGCACTAAAATAGTAATTCCTAAAATAAATCCAAAAAATGCATAACACATAAAAATATTTTCATATAGATAAATGCCGCAAATGTTCTTATAGGTGAAATCAAAAAGGATTAACAGTGTCTATATAAAGTGCAAAAACGAGGTGACTGTCATTTCTTGTGGACACTGCTAATATACAAAGTGCTGGTGCTGGTGCTGGTGGCAATTCTTTAACGGAAAGTGCTGATAATGGGTGACTTCCTGGCTCCTGTGCAATGTAATGTATAGATGTACCCTTACCTTACCACTGTAAGGTAACAGCATGTGGTTATATCTCAATATGTATCCTGGCAACCTCCCAGTCTGGTGTATCCGGCTCCGCTGGTGTGTGTCATTAGTCTGAAATCAGAGTCCCCTTTTTGTCCCTAGTGTGTCCGCTAGGGATGAGCTTCGTGTTCGAGTCGAACATACGTTCGACTCGAACATCGGCTGTTCGCCCGTTCGGCGAATTCCGAAAGTTATTGGCCATTCGCGCAAAATTTGTGTGGCGCTCATGGCCCACAATGCACTGCGCCATCGCAGTGCATTGCTGGCTCATGATTGGCCAAGCATGCACTGTGACCCCGCCTGCTTAGCCAATCACAGCGCCGGCAGCGAGGAGAGCCATGATTGGCCACAGGCAGGATGCTTGTGGCCAATCACAGCTCAGGCTGTGTAGTACACGCCCCACACTATATAAGGCCGCCAGCGCGGCGGCCTTGTGTAGTGTGTTGGCGTCTGTAGGAGTTAGTGGGTAGTGATGGACGAACTTCCGACGGGACGTTTCGCGAACGCGAAACGCGAACGGACACAAACGTTCGCGAAAACGACCGTTCGCCGCGGGCTCCATTGACTTCAATGGGAGGCGAATTTCGCAAACCTTTAGGTCGAATTTGCGGCCACGGGGTAATTATTAGGGGGTAGCACGTAGTCCCACCACCTGGACAATAGCATAATACATGTATGAGGTGAATTTGGGATCGATAACTACAAGCATTTTTTTTTTATTTGGGAAATTGTTCTGACAATTCAGGACTATGGAGCTAATGAAGGCAATGGAGGAGAGGGAAGGTCAGGGACCAGGGTAGGCAAACAAGAGGGTGCAGGAGATACAGAGCACTGACAGCAGCACCGTAATACAGAGCACTGACATCAGCACCGTGACATACAGCGCTGACAGCAGCTCCGTGACATACAGCGCTGACAGCAGCTCCGTGACATACAGCGCTGACAGCAGCTCCGTGACATACAGCGCTGACAGCAGCTCCGTGACATACAGCGCTGACAGCAGCTCCGTGACATACAGCGCTGACAGCAGCACCGTGACATACAGCGCTGACAGCAGCTCCGTGACATACAGCGCTGACAGCAGCTCCGTGACATACAGCGCTGACAGCAGCTCCGTGACATACAGCACTGACAGCAGCTCCGTGACATACAGCGCTGACAGCAGCTCCGTGACATACAGCGCTGACAGCAGCACCGTGACATACAGCGCTGACAGCAGCTCCGTGACATACAGCGCTGACAGCAGCTCCGTGACATACAGCGCTGACAGCAGCTCCGTGACATACAGCGCTGACAGCAGCTCCGTGACATACAGCGCTGACAGCAGCTCCGTGACATACAGCGCTGACAGCAGCACCGTGACATACAGCGCTGACAGCAGCTCCGTGACATACAGCGCTGACAGCAGCTCCGTGACATACAGCGCTGACAGCAGCTCCGTGACATACAGCACTGACAGCAGCTCCGTGACATACAGCGCTGACAGCAGCTCCGTGACATACAGCGCTGACAGCAGCACCGTGACATACAGCGCTGACAGCAGCTCCGTGACATACAGCGCTGACAGCAGCTCCGTGACATACAGCGCTGACAGCAGCTCCGTGACATACAGCGCTGACAGCAGCTCCGTGACATACAGCGCTGACAGCAGCTCCGTGACATACAGCGCTGACAGCAGCTCCGTGACATACAGCGCTGACAGCAGCTCCGTGACATACAGCGCTGACAGCAGCTCCGTGACATACAGCGCTGACAGCAGCACCGTAAGCAGCCCCAGGAGGAAGTCAGCACAGCACAGGGATGGTGTGATCCCCTCATAATAAGAACCCCCAGGAGGAAGTCAGCACAGCACAGGGATGGTGGGAGCCCCTCATAATAAGAACACCCAGGAGGAAGTCAGCACAGCACAGGGATGGTGGGAACCCCTCATAATAAGCAGCCCCAGTAGAAATATGACACCGCTCAACCTCTTCAAAGAGGAGGGTAGGGGCATATAGTACGGTGTGCTTTTTTGGGTCAGGGAAGTGAGCCAAATGAATTAAGAAGGTCTGTGTGCTTGATTCCAAAAATTGTTTATAGACATATACATGGTCTACTGATCACATGTGTTGAATTCCTCCGAGATCCATGCCTCATTCATTTTTAGAAATGTGAGGTAGTTAACACTGTGGTGAGCTAGGCGAGTACGCTTATCGGTCACAATCCCCCCTGCTGCGCTGAACGTCCTTTCGGACAGGACACTGGATGAGGGGCAAGCCAACAGTTCGATTGCAAATTGGGCAAGCTCTGGCCAGAGGTCAAGCCTGCCCACCCAGTAGTCTAGGGGTTCATCACTCCTCAGAGCGTCCACATCGGCCGTTAACCCAATGTAGTCGGACACCTGACGGTCTAGGCGTTCCCTGATGCTGGATCCGGATGACACCTGTCGATGGGTCGGCTGAAAGAATGACCTCATATCCGAAGTCACCAACACATCTTCAAACCGGCCTCTTCTTGCAGGCGCTGTTGGATTGGTACCCGCAAATCCTTCTCTGGGAGTGGGAATTGCTCCTCTGCCAGCGCACGCAAAAGCAGAATGCAGCATTTCTCGAAGCAAGGCCTGGAAGTGCTGCATTCTGACAGCCCTCTGCGACGGCGGTAACATTTCCGCCATTTTGTGTTTGTACCGGGGGTCTAAGTACGTTGCCACCCAGTACTGGTCCTTGACCCTCATGCTTTTTATACGGGGGTCCCTATTAAAACACTGGAGCATGAAGGCCCCCATTTGCACTAAAGTGGAAGCGGTGTGGTGGCCTGGCTCCTGCTCATCATCCAGGATAATGTCGTCCTCTTCATTCTCCTCTCCCCATCCTCGCACAACAGGGATCCCAGAAAGGTTTAAAGCATGCTCTTCTTGCTCCTGCTCATCCGCCCCGGCACCATCCTCCTCTGACTCCTCATCAGACTCCTGTTGTTGACTTGTCTCAGATAGAGTAGCCCCCCCTGGGAATTCATCCAGCATTGCGACTTCCTCATCTTCCCGCTCCTGCTCCTCCACAGCCTGATCAATGACACGACGCAATGCACGCTCCAGAAAGAAGGCATAAGGTACCATGTCACTGATGGCGCCATGGCTGCGACTGACCAGTTTGGTGATCTCCTCAAATGGCCGCAGAAGTCTGCATGTGTCGCGCATGAGCAGCCACTGGCGCGGTGAAAAAAAACCCAGCTCCCCAGAACCGTTTCTTTCGCAGAGTTCATACAGGTAGACGTTAACTGCACGTTTCTGCTGGAGCAGCCTATCAAGCATATAGAAGGTTGAGTTCCATCGCGTCGGGCAATCGCAAATAAGACGTCTGACCGGCAGATGGTGTCGCCGCTGAATGTCAGCAAGGCGAGCCATGGCCGTGTAAGATCTTCTGAAATGGGCCGAGATTTTCCTTGCCTGCCGCAAGATGTCCTGGACCCCAGGGTATTTGACAAGGAATCGCTGCACGACCAAGTTTAAGACGTGTGCCATGCACGGCACGTGCGTGATTTTGCCCTGTTTCAATGCGCTAAGCAGATTGGCACCGTTGTCACACACCACTTTACCAACTGTCAAATTGAGCGGTGTTAGCCACTCATCTGCCTGTGAACGCAAAGCTGAAAGGAGTGCCGGGCCAGTGTGGCTCTTTGCTTCCAGGCACAACAGACGCAGCACGGCATGGCAACGTCTCACCTGGCATGTGGAATAGGTTCTGGGGAGCTTGGGCGGTGCAGTGGAAGAGACGCTAGCAGCGGAAAAGGAGGAGGCAGCTGAGGAGGAGAGGGAGGAGGATGGAGTAGGAGGAGGAGAAGAAGAGTCAGGCCTGCATGCAATCCGTGGCGGTAAAACCAAATCTACACGGGTGCCACGGGTTACATGCTTGACGGCCGTCAGAAGGTTCACCCAGTGGGCAGTAAAACTGATATACCTTCCCTGCCCGTGTTTGCTAGACCACGTGTCTGTGGTCAGATGTATCTTGGCACCGACACTGTGTGCCAGAGATACATTCACTTGCCGCTGAACATGGCCATATAGCTCTGGGATGCCCTTCTCTGAGAAATACTTCCTTCCTGGGACCTTCCATTGTGGTGTTCCAATGGCCACAAATTTGCGAAAGGCCTCCGAGTCCACCAGTTTATATGGCAGTAGTTGGCGGGCTATGAGTTCTGACAAGCCAGCCGCCAACCGTTGGGCAAGAGGGTTATCCGGCGTCATCATTTTTTTACGCTCAAACATTAGGCCCACGGAAGCCTGCCTTTTTGCAGAAAAATGTGAGCTTGGCGTGATGGAAGGTGGAGTGGAGGACAATTGTGAGGAGAGAGGAGAAGGAGAAGTAGAAGACGAGGCTGGACGGTGAGAGCCTGCAGTGTGGCTTTGTGTGTTCCGTTGCTCCCACTGGGCTCGGTGATGGCTGCTCATGTGCCTTCTTAAGGCGGTCGTCCCTAGGTGAGTATTGGGCTTACCGCGACTAACGCGTTGACTGCAAAGATTGCAGATGGCAACGCTATTGTCAGCAGCGGACACGTTAAAAAAAGCCCACACTGCGGAGCCATGTGCCGGTGTCCTGGGAGCGCCAGATGTGACCGTACATGGTCGATGACTCGCTCCTGATACATTTGCAGTCTGCTTTGTCCCTGCTGTGCAATGTAAGTCATTGCTGCTTCTCCTCCCTATCTGCTGGTCCATATCTCCCTCTGAACTCCCCTCCTCTTCCTCTCTTGTGGGCACCCACGTGACATCACTAGACACGTCATCATCAACGTCACCTTCCCCACCGCTATAAGTAGAGTAGGCAGCAACACCGGGGACCAACCTCCTCCTTGGGCTGATCTGGGTACTGGCGTCAGACTGCTGAGTAGCGCTTGTTGCTACCTCCTCTTCCTGATCCAATACCAAGAGTGGCTGCGCATCAGAAATGTCCTCTTGATATGGATCGGAAAATAATTCCAGTGACTCAAGCGGAAGGTATGTGGTGGTGGTGGTGGTGGTCGTGTTGTTGGTGGTAGTGTCTTTGGGGGTGCACATAGCAGAGAGTGAAGAAGAGGGTGCAGATCGAGAGGATGAGGAGGGTGCAGAAGAGTAAGGCTGAGCGAGCCACTCAACCAAGTCTGGTGCATCCTTTAAAGTAATTGAACGCACCTTCTGCAACTTCCCACTTTGGCTCAAGCCTGTTGCTCCTGCCCTACCCCTACCACCCCTGCGGAAGGGCCTGCCTCTTCCTCTGCATGTCATTTTTTAAATGACCCTGTGACAAAACTCTTAGTCCCTATACCGCTGAAGGACTGCTGCAGTATAGGTGAGCGGTCAGCAGTGGTGCACGTCAACCCTATCTATTGTGGACCTATAGCGGTCCTTACAGAACAGCAGACTGTACCGCACTCAAGCCTATGTACCGTAGCACCCTATACCAAGTTACCAGTCCTTATAAGAACTTTTGTGGACCAAGCAGGTTGTGTATTAGTGTTTAGCAGACTGTACGTCAGTCCCTATACCGCTGAAGGACTGCTGCAGTATAGGGCAGCGGTCAGCAGTGGTGCACGTCAACCCTATCTATTGTGGACCGATAGCGGTCCTTACAGAACAGCAGACTGTACCGCACTCAAGCCTATGTACCGTAGCACCCTATACCAAGTTACCAGTCCTTATAAGAACTTTTGTGGACCAAGCAGGTTGTGTATTAGTGTTTAGCAGACTGTACGTCAGTCCCTATACCGCTGAAGGACTGCTGCAGTATAGGGCAGCGGTCAGCAGTGGTGCACGTCAACCCTATCTATTGTGGACCGATAGCGGTCCTTACAGAACAGCAGACTGTACCGCACTCAAGCCTATGTACCGTAGCACCCTATACCAAGTTACCAGTCCTTATAAGAACTTTTGTGGAACAAGCAGGTTGTGTGTTAGTGATTAGCAGACTGTACGTCAGTCCCTATACCAATGAAGGACTGCTGCAGTATAGGGCAGCGGTCAGCAGTAGTGCACGGCAACCCTATGTATTGTGGACCGATAGCGGTCCTTACAGAACAGCAGACTGTACCGCACTCAAGCCTATGTACCGTAGCACCCTATACCAAGTTACCAGTCCTTATAAGAACTTTTGTGGACCAAGCAGGTTGTGTATTAGTGTTTAGCAGACTGTACGTCAGTCCCTATACCGCTGAAGGACTGCTGCAGTATAGGGCAGCGGTCAGCAGTGGTGCACGTCAACCCTATCTATTGTGGACCGATAGCGGTCCTTACAGAACAGCAGACTGTACCGCACTCAAGCCTATGTACCGTAGCACCCTATACCAAGTTACCAGTCCTTATAAGAACTTTTGTGGACCAAGCAGGTTGTGTATTAGTGTTTAGCAGACTGTACGTCAGTCCCTATACCGCTGAAGGACTGCTGCAGTATAGGGCAGCGGTCAGCAGTGGTGCACGTCAACCCTATCTATTGTGGACCGATAGCGGTCCTTACAGAACAGCAGACTGTACCGCACTCAAGCCTATGTACCGTAGCACCCTATACCAAGTTACCAGTCCTTATAAGAACTTTTGTGGAACAAGCAGGTTGTGTGTTAGTGATTAGCAGACTGTACGTCAGTCCCTATACCAATGAAGGACTGCTGCAGTATAGGGCAGCGGTCAGCAGTAGTGCACGGCAACCCTATGTATTGTGGACCGATAGCGGTCCTTACAGAACAGCAGACTGTACCGCACTCAAGCCTATGTACCGTAGCACCCTATACCAAGTTACCAGTCCTTATAAGAACTTTTGTGGACCAAGCAGGTTGTGTATTAGTGTTTAGCAGACTGTACGTCAGTCCCTATACCGCTGAAGGACTGCTGCAGTATAGGGCAGCGGTCAGCAGTGGTGCACGTCAACCCTATGTATTGTGGACCGATAGCGGTCCTTACAGAACAGCAGACTGTAACGCACTCAGGCCTATGTACCGTAGCACCCTATACCAAGTTACCAGTCCTTATAAGAACTTTTGTGGACCAAGCAGGTTGTGTGTTAGTGATTAGCAGACTGTACGTCAGTCCCTATACCAATGAAGGACTGCTGCAGTATAGGGCAGCGGTCAGCAGTAGTGCACGGCAACCCTATGTATTGTGGACCGATAGCGGTCCTTACAGAACAGCAGACTGTAACGCACTCAGGCCTATGTACCGTAGCACCCTATACCAAGTTACCAGTCCTTATAAAAACTTTTGTGGACCAAGCAGGTTGTGTGTTAGTGTTTAGCAGACTGTGCGTCAGTCCCTATACCGCTGAAGGACTGCTGCAGTATAGGGCAGCGGTCAGCAGTGGTGCACGTCAACCCTATCTATTGTGGACCGATAGCGGTCCTTACAGAACAGCAGACTGTACCGCACTCAAGCCTATGTACCGTAGCACCCTATACCAAGTTACCAGTCCTTATAAGAACTTTTGTGGACCAAGCAGGTTGTGTATTAGTGTTTAGCAGACTGTACGTCAGTCCCTATACCGCTGAAGGACTGCTGCAGTATAGGGCAGCGGTCAGCAGTGGTGCACGTCAACCCTATGTATTGTGGACCGATAGCGGTCCTTACAGAACAGCAGACTGTAACGCACTCAGGCCTATGTACCGTAGCACCCTATACCAAGTTACCAGTCCTTATAAGAACTTTTGTGGACCAAGCAGGTTGTGTGTTAGTGATTAGCAGACTGTACGTCAGTCCCTATACCAATGAAGGACTGCTGCAGTATAGGGCAGCGGTCAGCAGTAGTGCACGGCAACCCTATGTATTGTGGACCGATAGCGGTCCTTACAGAACAGCAGACTGTACTGCACTCAGGCCTATGTACCGTAGCACCCTATACCAAGTTACCAGTCCTTATAAAAACTTTTGTGGACCAAGCAGGTTGTGTGTTAGTGTTTAGCAGACTGTGCGTCAGTCCCTATACCGCTGAAGGACTGCTGCAGTATAGGGCAGCGGTCAGCAGTAGTGCACGGCAACCCTATGTATTGTGGACCGATAGCGGTCCTTACAGAACAGCAGACTGTAACGCACTCAGGCCTATGTACCGTAGCACCCTATACCAAGTTACCAGTCCTTATAAGAACTTTTGTGGACCAAGCAGGTTGTGTGTTAGTGATTAGCAGACTGTACGTCAGTCCCTATACCAATGAAGGACTGCTGCAGTATAGGGCAGCGGTCAGCAGTAGTGCACGGCAACCCTATGTATTGTGGACCGATAGCGGTCCTTACAGAACAGCAGACTGTACCGCACCCAAGCCTATGTACCGTAGCACCCTAGACAGACCAAGTTACCAGTCCTGATAAAGAGCTTTGTGGAACAAGTGAGTTGTGAATGATTAGCAGACTGCAGCAGAAGGGCAGCAGTCAAGTATAATATTCTTTCTATATTTGGAAGAAAGAATATTATACGTGTACAAGCCTATTACCGTACCACTGATACCAGTCCTGAAAAGAACCTTTGTGGAACTAATAGTAACAGCAAGTCTTTAAAATTATCCTCACTGCCTGACACACTGCTTCCTGCCTGTCCCTATACAAATTGGCAAAAAAGAGTAGGCTGGAACGATTAGCTGGAACAGCTCTTTTGTGGACCTGATAGTAACAGCTAATGATGATGATGATGATGATGATGAAGAAAGACTAATCTGGCTGAGCTGTCCCTAAAATAGCAGCATACAGCGCTCTGTCCCTTTATCTAAACTGACAAAAGAAACTCAGGCTGCTGACCTAACACCTATACCAGTCCTGAAAAGAACTTTTGTGTACCAAATAGCTAGCGTTTTCTCTGTCCCTACTCCACACAGGATCCTTTCCCTACAGTGACAGAAGAAAGAATGTAAAATGGCCACCGGATCGGGTGTATTTATAGGTTAGGGGGAATGTCCAAGTGTCCATGAGCTGTCATGTCTCAATTGGTTGTCCTGTAACACATGATAAACGTGTCACGAAAGGTTAAAGTTCTTGTATACATTAAACACGTAAGTCCGCCGGGGCGAACGACGGAAAAAGGCGTTCGAACCCGCGGACGGCGAAAGTCGGAAATTCGCCGCGAAACGACCGCCGGGCGAACCGTTCGGCCATCACTATTAGTGGGTGTTCTGTGTACCTTCAACACAGTATACACCGATCGTTATCGGCCGATTTTGCGTTCTTGCTCTTCTGTAGTGGTTGTTGTCTGCGTGTCCTGACCGCAGTATACACAGCTATATCCACCTATATAGCTAGCTATATTTCTCTTTTTAATAGAGCTTGCAGTCAGTTGTAGGAGATTGTGCGTGCTTTCTGTGTGCCCTGAACCCAGTATACACCGCTATATCCACCTATATAGCTAGCTATCTTGCTCTTTTTAAATAGAGCTTGCAGTCAGTTGTAGGAGATTGTGCGTGCTGTCTGCGTGCCCTGAACCCAGTATACACCGCTATATCCACCCATATAGCTAGCTATCTTGCTCTTTTTAAATAGAGCTTGCAGTCAGTTGTAGGAGATTGTGCGTGCTGTCTGCGTGCCCTGAACCCAGTATACACCGCTATATCCACCTATATAGCTAGCTATCTTGCTCTTTTTAAATAGAGCTTGCAGTCAGTTGTAGGAGATTGTGCGTGCTGTCTGCGTGCCCTGAACCCAGTATACACCGCTATATCCACCTATATAGCAAGTTATCTTGCTCTTTTTAAATAGAGCTTGCAGTCAGTTGTAGGAGATTGTGCGTGCTGTCTGCGTGCCCTGAACCCAGTATACACCGCTATATCCACCTATATAGTTAGCTATCTTGCTCTTTTTAAATAGAGCTTGCAGTCAGTTGTAGGAGATTGTGCGTGCCCTGAACCCAGTATACACCGCTATATCCACCTGTATAGCTAGCTATTTTGCTCTTTTTAAATAGAGCTTGCAGTCAGTTGTAGGAGATTGTGCGTGCTGTCTGCGTGCCCTGAACCCAGTATACACCGATATATCCACCTACATAGCTCTTCTCTAATTGAGCCATCTGCCATCTGCAGGAGTGGGTGTTGTGTGTGCCTCCGGCACAATATACACTACCCAATTGCTGGTTTTCCCACATCCCTTCAGGCCATTACCATGTCTGGAAGGCCCGCAAGGAGAGGCAGACAGGCGCGAGCCGATAAAAGAGGGCAAGCAAGCTCTGTGTCTAGAGACAACAGTGCTGGTCCTGGACGCGGTGCATCGTCATCATCAGCACATGGCCATGGGACACGCTTGTCCTTTTCGGCAGCTGGATATGTGGAGCCGCAACATGCCAACGACTTGGTAGAGTGGATGACCAAGCCCTCTTCATCCTCCTCATCCTCTCTCACCCAGGCTCAGGGTACTAGCAAAGCAGCTGCCAACGCATCGTCTTCCCTCCTCTCAATGTCATCATCAGTGACTCCTTCCCTAGACCCACCACGTCCTCCTGAGGAGTCTCCTGAATAGGGATGAGCTTCGTGTTCGAGTCGAACGTACGTTCGACTCGAACATTGGCTGTTCGTCCGTTCGGCGAAGTCCGAACATTTTGGTCCGTTCGTGCCAAATTCGTGTGGCGCTCACGGCCCACAATGCACTGCGATGGCGCAGTGCATTGCTGGCTCATGATTGGCCAAGCATGCACTGTGACCCTGCATGCTTGGCCAATCGCAGCTCCAGCAGCGAGGAGAGCCATGATTGGCCACAGGCAGGATGCCTGTGGCCAATCATAGCTCAGGCTGTGTAGTGCACGCCCCACACTATATAAGGCCGCCAGCACGGCGGCCTTGTGTAGTGTGTTGGCGTCTGAAGCAGTGGGTGTTCTGTGTACCTTCAACACAGTACACACCGATCGTTTTCGGACGATTTTCTATCTTGCTGTTGTGTAGTGGTTATTGTCTGCGTGCCCTGACCGCAGTATACACCGCTATATTCACCTCACCTATATAGCTAGTGATCTATCTTTTATAATAGAGCTTGCAGTCAGTAGTGTTAGGAGATAGTGCGTGCTGTCTGCGTGCTCTGTACCCAGTACATACCGCTATATCCACCTACATAGCTGTTCTCTATTTGAGCCCACTTGCCATCTGCAGGAGTTATTGGAAGTTGTGTGTGCCTCCAGCACAGCACAGTATACATCTGTATATACCCCTTTATCTCTGGTGTTCTATAATAAAGGCATCTGCAGGAGTTAGTGGGTGTTGTGTGCCTCTAGCACAATATACACTACCCAACTGCTTTTTTACCCAACTCCCTTCAGGCCATTACCATGTCTGGAAGGCCAGCAAGGAGAGGCAGACAGGCGCGAGCCGATAAAAGAGGGCAAGCAGGCTCTGTGTCTAGAGACAACAGTGCTGGTCGTGGACGCGGTGCATTGTCATCAGCACGTGGCCATGGGACACGCTTGTCCTTCTTTTCGGCAGCTGGACATGTTGAACCGCAACATGCCAACGACTTGGTAGAGTGGATGACCAAGCCCTCTTCATCCTCCTCATCCTCTCTCACCCAGTCTCAGGGTACTAGCAAAGCAGCTGCCAACGCATCGTCTTCCCTCCTCTCAATGTCATCATCAGTGACTCCTTCCCTAGACCCACCACGTCCTCCTGAGGAGTCTCCTGAACTCTTTGAGCACAGTGTTGGGTACATGCTCCAGGAGGATGCCCAGTGTTTTGTGGGCTCTGATGATGACACTCAGCTAGAGGAAGGCAGTAGCGTGAGCGCAGAGAGAGGGGATTCTCAAGAAGGACAGCAATATGGCAGTCATGGTCCACAAGCTGCAGCATACTGCCAGGTTTGCTACAGCGATGCAGAGGGAGGGAATGATGAGGGCACTGACTCCACGCGGGTGCCTGGAAGGAGGGAGGAGGAGGCACATGTCCAACGAGGCAGGATGCCCTCCGGGGGCCAGCTTAGGGGCAGCACACCGACTGAATCACACCGCAGAGCTCCGCCTGTGCAGAGCGCTGCCTCTGCGCGTTATTCTAAAAGTTCTTTGGTGTGGGCCTTTTTTGAGACGAGTGCATCAGATCGCACCGCTGCTATTTGCAACATATGTCTCAAGCGTATCTCACGTGGCCAAAACATCAGCCGCTTGGGCACCACATGCTTGACCAGACATATGTTGACCTGCCATGCAGCTCGTTGGCAAGCGTACCTCAAAGACCCACACCAAAGAACAAAGCGGACCTCTCCTTGCTCCTCATCAGCTGGCATCTCCAACCCCACTAGACCTTCAGTCCTCTCTGAAACCTGCTCTGAGAGGAATGAAGGTGTAGAATTAGGTGTGTCACAGCCAAGTGCTTTCGGGAACTCTGCTAGCGGTACACCCACGTCCGATTATAGCAGGCAAATGTCCCTGCCCCAGCTGATGGACCGGCGGAAGAAGTTCACTCCCAGCCATCCACATGCCCAGCGGTTGAATGCTAGCTTGGCTAAATTGCTAGCACTTCAACTGCTGCCTTTTCAGTTGGTAGACTCGGCTCCCTTCCGTGAGTTTGTACAATGTGCGGTTCCTCAGTGGCAGGTCCCCAAACGCCACTTTTTCTCATGGAAGGCGATTCCGGCTCTCTACCGGCATGTGGAAGGCAATGTCCTTGCCTCGCTGGACAGGGCGGTCAGCGGTAAGGTGCATATTACCGCTGACTCATGGTCCAGCAGGCATGGACAGGGACGTTACCTGTCTTTCACGGCCCATTGGGTCACTCTTCTGGCAGCTGGGAAGGATGCAGGACAAGGTGCAGTAGTGTTGGAGGTTGTTCCGCCACCACGCCTCCAAAATGCTACTATTGGTTGTGACACACCTCTCTCCTCCACCCCCTCCTCTTCTTCTTCCTCCATGGCCTCTTCCAGTGCTCTGTCCTCAGAACCAGCGGTGCTTCGTAGGCGTTCCGGGGGCTACGCAAGTACGCAGGCAAAACGATGCCATGCCGTGCTTGCGCTGGTTTGTTTGGGGGACAGGAGCCACACTGGGGCGGATGTTTTGTCAGCTCTGCAGGGGCAGGCCGAGAGGTGGTTGACGCCACGCCAGCTTAAGCCAGGAATGGTGGTTTGTGACAATGGCACCAACCTCCTCTCCGCCCTCCGACAGGGACAACTGACCCATGTGCCCTGTGTAGCTCACGTCCTTAACCTGGTGGTGCAGCGGTTCTTCGGCAGGTACCCGAGCTTACAGGATGTCCTGAAGCAGGCCAGGAAAGTCTGTGTGCATTTCCGCCGATCATTTAATGCCTGTGCTCGGCTGGCTGAGCTCCAAAAGGAGTTGAACCTGCCCAAGAACGGCCTTATATGTGACATGCCCACCAGATGGAACTCAACATTGGCCATGCTGCAGTGGCTGCACACGCAGCAGAGGGCCATCAATGAGTACCTGTGCGACTACGGCACCAGAACAGGGTCAGGGGAGCTCAGTTTTTTTCTCATCACGCCAGTGGGGCATGATCAGGGATGCATGCACTGTCCTGTCATCGTTTGAGGAGGCCACAAGGATGGTGAGCAGTGACAGTGCATGCATCAGTGACACTGTACCTCTTGTCCACCTCTTGGAGCATACGCTGCGTGGAATAATGGACAGGGCACTTGAGGCAGAACAGAGGCAGGAAGAGGAGGACTTCCTTGCCTCTCAAGGCCCCCTTTATCCAGACAGTGTTCCTGCTGTGCCACCCATCACACAGGAAGAGGATGAGGAGGAGGAAGAGGATGAGGAGGATGATTGTGTCAGCATGGAGGTGGAGGCTGGCACTCAGCATCAGCATCAGCAGCAGCAGCAGCAGTCTTGTAGGGATGATTTACAGTCCCAAGAAACACGTGGACTTGTACGTGGCTGGGAGGAGGTAGCTGCGGATCATGTTGTCCTTAGTGACCCAGAGGACTCCGGACCGAATGCCTCAGCTAACCTACGCTGCATGGCCTCCCTGATCCTGCAAAGGCTGCGGAAGGATCCTCGTATTCTTCGGATCAAGGAGAGGGACCATTACTGGCTGGCCACTCTCCTTGATCCACGGTACAAGGGTAAGGTTGCCGACCTTATCTTGCCATCGCAGAGGGAGCAGAGGATGAGACATCTCTGGGAGGCCTTGCAGAAAGGTCTGTGCAACGTGTTCCCAGAGACTGGGAGGTTACAAACTCCTGGTCCTGGACAACGTGTTGCTGAGGCATCGGTCAGAAGGAGCGGTGGAGAAGGTGGCCATCTGACTGATGCTTTCAAACTATTTTTTAGTCCGCAGCCCCAAGGTATGATCGGTTCCAGCACCCATCGCCAGCGTCTGATTTACATGGTGCAGGAATACCTAGGGGCAAGGTCAGACTTGGACACCTTTCCCACCGAAAATCCTCTGGCTTACTGGGTCTTGAGGATGGATCACTGGCCAGAGCTTGCACAGTATGCAATTGAGCTACTGGCCTGTCCTGCATCCAGCGTTCTTTCGGAACGCACCTTCAGTGCTGCTGGTGGCTTAGTTACCGATCACAGGGTGCGCCTGTCCACCGAATCAGTTGATCGACTGACCTTCATCAAGATGAATCAGTCTTGGATCACCCACAGCTACCAAGCACCTGAAGCTGATGTAACAGAATAATTTTTTTTTAAATATCACATCCCTTCAAGACTGCCTATGCTGATGCTGAGTGACTGTCCTGTTATGTTGATTGTCTATCCTCTTCCTCTTCCGCTGATATGTTGGAAGAACATTTCTGGTTCTGGGTGATGCCTAAGGCCCAATTTTTCTGCCCCTGTTTAACAGGGGCGTTTAAGTACAATTTTTGATGCAATGCTTTGCAGCAGGGCTAATTCCTGCAATGAAACAAGAGTATATGGCAGAGGTTGCAGTGTGGTGGCACCAGCACCAGTGCCTAAGGCCCAATTTTTCTGCCCCTGTTTAACAGGGGCGTTTAAGTACAATTTTTGATGCAATGCTTTGCAGCAGGGCTAATTCCTGCAATCAAACAAGAGTATATGGCAGAGGTTGCAGTGTGGTGGCACCAGCACCAGTGCCTAAGGCCCAATTTTTCTGCCCCTGTTTAACAGGGGCGTTTAAGTACAATTTTTAATGCAATGCTTTGCAGCAGGGCTAATTCCTGCAATAAAACTAGAGTATATGGAAGAGGTTGCAGTGTGGTGGCACCAGCAGCAGTGCCTAAGGCCAAATTTTTCTGCCCCTGTTTAACAGGGGCGTTTAAGTACAATTTTTGATGCAATGCTTTGCAGCAGGGCTAATTCTTGCAATAAAACTAGAGTATATGGCAGAGGTTGCAGTGTGGTGGCACCAGCACCAGTGCCTAAGGCCCAATTTTTCTGCCCCTGTTTAACAGGGGCATTTAAGTACAATTTTTGATGCAATGCTTTGCAGCAGGGCTAATTCCTGCAATAAAACTAGAGTATATGGCAGAGGTTGCAGTGTGGTGGCACCAGCACCAGTGCCTAAGGCCCAATTTTTCTGCCCCTGTTTAACAGGGGCGTTTAAGTACAATTTTTGATGCAATGCTTTGCAGCAGGGCTAATTCCTGCAATCAAACAAGAGTATATGGGAGAGGTTGCAGTGTGGTGGCACCAGCACCAGTGCCTAAGGCCCAATTTTTCTGCCCCTGTTTAACAGGGGCGTTTAATTACAATTTTTGATGCAATGCTTTGCAGCAGGGCTAATTCCTGCAATAAAACTAGAGTATATGGAAGAGGTTGCAGTGTGATGGCACCAGCAGCAGTGCCTAAGGCCCAATTTTTCTGCCCCTGTTTAACAGGGACATGTAATTACAATTCTTGATATAATATTTCACAGGAGGGCCCCTTCCTGTGCCCACCCAGAGTAACGGTGAGGACTTATAGTGTTGTGGCACCAGCACCACAACCACCAAAGGTCAATTTTTCTACCACTGTTCAACAATGGCATGTAATTACAATTCTTGATATAATCGTTCACAGCAGGGCGCTCCAGCGCCCACCAAGAGTCACTTTGAGGGCTTACAATGTTGTGGCAAAACCAACACCTTGTTCCGCCATTTCTGCAGAGCATATAGGGCAGGCCCCTACTTTCAAACATCCAACTTACAAACATCTCCTACTTGCAAACGGAAGGAGACAACAGCAAGTGAGATGAAAAAAGATGGACGACAAAACAAATTATACAGGGGTGATAACCCTTCCCTATGTTTTCCAAAAAGCTTAAAAATAGTTTTTTTGACTGGAGCTACACTTTAAAAATGTACCAGTTGAAAATTACAAACAGATTCAACTTAACACAACAAACCTACACAGTCCCTGTCTTGTTTGCACCGCCTGTATACTGCTGTTCTGAGTATATAGGGTCTGGGGGCCACACGCATTTCCTTTTTTTAATATGGGTACAGGGTTCCCCTTAATATGCGTACAAGACCCAAATAGGCTGGTAATGGGCAGGGAGGGCTACCCATGCCATTTTTCTCAATGATTTTCAACCATATTGCGGGAACCAGATAACACCATTTAAAACTGCTTGCGGTTTTAATGTTATATTTCCGTTTAATGTCATTTTGTGCAGGGACTGTTCTAAACACGGGAAACACGTGGCACTTCACAGGCATACTACAGACACCCCCCAGGCACCAAATTTAAAGGAATATTTCACTTTTTTTTTTCACTTTAATCGTCATTCAAATCAGTGCTCCCGCCAAAACGGCCATTTTTTAAAACATTTTAGGCATTGACCCAT
This sequence comes from Lithobates pipiens, assembly GCF_037356315.1. Classification (NCBI taxonomy): domain Eukaryota; kingdom Metazoa; phylum Chordata; class Amphibia; order Anura; family Ranidae; genus Lithobates; species Lithobates pipiens. The sequence continues at coordinate 97,384,373 of NW_027507788.1, read as the reverse complement.
GTCCCCTGGGGCAGGAGCCAGGTCCCCAAACCCTTTTTAGGACAGTATCTTGCATATTAGCCGTTAAAAATAGCACTTTTCATTTCGAACGTTCGAGTCCCATAGACTTCAATGGGGTTCTAACGTTCGTACGAATTTGGGGTCCGTTCGAAAGTTCTGGTGCGAACCGAACCGGGGGGTGTTCGGCTCATCCCTACTCCTGAACTCTTTGAGCACAGTGTTGGGTACATGCTCCAGGAGGATGCCCAGTGTTTTGTAGGCTCTGATGATGACACTCAGCTAGAGGAAGGCAGTAGCGTGAATGCAGAGAGAGGGGATGCTCAAGAAGGACAGCAATCTGGCAGTCATGTTCCACAAGCTGCAGCATACTGCCAGGTTTGCTACAGCGATGAAGAGGGAGGGGATGATGAGGGCACTGACTCCACGTGGGTGCCTGGTAGGAGAGAGGAGGAGGAGGAGGAGGCACATGTCCAACGAGGCAGGATGCCGTCCGGGGGCCAGCTTAGGGGCAGCACACCGACTGAATCACACCGCAGAGCTCCGCCTGTGCAGGGCGCTGCCTCTGCGCGTTATTCTAAAAGTTCTTTGGTGTGGGCCTTTTTTGAGATGAGTGCATCAGATCGCACTGCTGCTATTTGCAACATATGTCTCAAGCGTATCTCGCGTGGCCAAAACATCAGCCGCTTGGGCACCACATGCTTGACCAGACATATGTTGACCTGCCATGCAGCTCGTTGGCAAGCGTACCTCAAAGACCCACACCAAAGAACAAAGCGGACCTCTCCTTGCTCCTCATCAGCTGGGATCTCCAACCCCACTAGACCTTCAGTCCTCTCTGAAACCTGCTCCGAGAGGAATGAAAGTGTAGAATTAGGTGTGTCACAGTCAAGTGCTTCCGGGCACTCTGCTAGCAGTACACCCATGTCCGATTATAGCAGGCAAATGTCCCTGCCCCAGCTGATGGACCGGCGAAAGAAGTTCACTCCAGCCATCCACATGCCCAGAGGTTGAATGCTAGCTTGGCTAAATTGCTAGCACTTCAACTGCTGCCTTTTCGGTTGGTAGAATCGGCCCCCTTCCGTGAGTTTGTACAATGTGCGGTTCCTCAGTGGCAGGTCCCCAAATGCCACTTTTTCTCACGGAAGGCGATTCCGGCTCTCTACCGGCATGTGGAAGGCAATGTCCTTGCCTCGCTGGACAGGGCAGTCAGCTTTAAGGTGCATATTACCGCTGACTCATGGTCCAGCAGGCATGGACAGGGACGTTACCTGTCTTTCACGGCCCATTGGGTCACTCTTCTGGCAGCTGGGAAGGATGCAGGACAAGGTGCAGTAGTGTTGGAGGTTGTTCCGCCACCACACCTCCAAAATGCTACTATTGGTTGTGACACACCTCTCTTACACCCCCTCCTCTTCTTCTTCCTCCATGGCCTCTTCCAGTGCTCTGTCCTCAGAACCAGCGGTGCTCCGTAGGCGTTCCAGGGGCTACGCAAGTATGCAGGCAAAACGATGCCATGCTGTGCTTGCACTGGTTTGTTTGGGGGACAGGAGCCACACTGGGGCGGATGTTTTGTCAGCGCTGCAGGGGCAGGCCGAGAGGTGGTTAATGCCACGCCAGCTTAAGCCAGGAATGGTGGTTTGCGACAATGGCACCAACCTCCTCTCCGCCCTCCGACAGGGACAACTGACTCATGTGCCCTGTGTGGCTCACGTCCTTAACCTGGTGGTGCAGCGATTTCTTGGGCAGGTACCCGGGCTTACAGGATGTCCTGAAGCAGGCCAGGAAAGTCTGTGTGCATTTCCACTGATCATTTAATGCCTGTGCTCGGCTGGCTGAGCTCTAAAAGGAGTTGAACCTGCCCAAGAACCGCCTTATTTGTGACATGCCCACCAGGTGGAGCTCAATGTTGGCCATGCTGCAGCGGCTGCACACACAGCAGAGGGCCATCAATTAGTACCTGTGCGACTACGGCACCAGGTCTACACATGCTCAGTTGCTCTCTATTTTTAGGCAATGTGCTGAAAATCAGTACTGTTAGAGGCCGACCTGCTGAAAGCCTAAAGATTTACTGCTGCTCATGGGCTCTGAGCTGCATCAAAATTGCAACCTCCAGCAAGAAGAAACAGGAACAATGCTGGAGGCAATTTACAGCACACACTAATTTTGGTAGAATAGTTATTAATGTGGAATGTATGTTCCTTGCTAAAGAACATTAACATATTTTGTCAATTTGTTATGGGTAAAGTTCTGCTTTAATATTTGCTAAGAACCTGTCAGTATTTGTGGTGGACCTTGACGATATTTTAATATACCAGTGTATATAGATCTCATATTTTGAGGATACATTCAGGGGCTAAAAGTCATAGTCCCTCCTTATTTCCTCCCACTGGCTAGTAGTATACCTATTGTGGTTAAAAACTGTGTTGGAGTGCTCTTAAACAGAGGTTTTCTAATTTAAATGGAAAGGGAAGTAATATTCCAACAAATCCTTTGTGGGGGTAATCCTGTGGTTCTGCAAGGGCAATGGTAGTGGCTCTGATCACTGTTGCTGCAATCCCAGGAGAAGCTGAAGAAGAAGCTAAAGACGCATTGGGGGAAGAAGTCCTTCACATCTCGTGGATCCCAAAACATGGTGTCACACCTGCGCTCAGTAGTGCCAGAACAGGTATACTTTTCCTTGCCCCCCACATGGAAAATTGACCTACCATCCAGGCTTTCTAGTCCTTTACCTCCTCTTTCTAACACCTTTCCCTGGGACTTGCAGTCCTACAAAGTTCTTCCTAAACAGGGGCTGCCTCCAGGGGTCTACACTCCCCACAGTTCCATGCACACTGTCCTCCTGACCCCATGGGCAACTTTTCCCAGGCAGTGTTCTCTCTCCTGGTGAGTTGGTGGGTGGAGCTCTCCATAGGAGGAGGCTGCAGGTATGCAGCGTGGGCATACCTCCCAACTGTCCCCGATTTGGAACACTGTCCTTGTGTCTTCATTTGTCCCTCATTTTGGTCTGATCTGTATAGTTGTATATAAAATGCACTTTTTATCTTTCAAAAGGTATTTCCCAGTGCTAATCCTTTTATCCAATTTCTAAATAGCTAGATTTGTAAATTTCAAAAGCCAATATAAAAAGGAATAGTAATGGTAAAATACAAAAAAATTTTTGTAAAAAGTGCATTTGTTTTTTAATTCTCCTTGAGACCCCATTCACACCTGAGCGTTTTGTAGCCCTACGCCTGAAGCTACAAAACGCTGGAGGGGAAAAAATACATTATTCTCAATGGACATGGTTCACATCTCCACTCCAAGTCGCCTGAAGCCCTACACCTGAAGCTCAAACAAGTTCCAGACCTTTTTTTGTCGAATCGGGCTGATTTGGGCGTTTTCATTCCCATAGAAACTAATGGAAACGCTCGATTCTAGCGTTTAGCGCGACAACGAGCGTTTCTATGGGCGTTTTGACGCTGTATCTGCTCAATGCTTAACATTGGTGACCTTTTGCCCTGCACAAATTCGCGACAAAACGCCGCGAATCGCGGTAAAAAACGCTGCAATCGCGGTAAAAAACTCCGCAAATCGCGGTAAAAAACGCCGCAAAAAACGCTTGAAAAAGCTACGCTCAGGTGTGAATGCAGCCTAAGGGTGTGTGGCAGGGGGGTGTGTCCTATGCCTACATACTTTTGCTAATAGGTGTCCCTTGTTCCCATCTCAGAAAGTTGATCGGTATGAAGCTTGTGACAATGTCTGTGTCTCTCCCTCCCCTCATCCTTCTCAGCCCAATGTGGCAAGGGAGAGGAGCAGCAGCTATGTACAGTGACAACATGCCCAGGTTACAGATATAAAAAAAAAAATGGACATTGAAATTAAAATTAGTGCAAATGAACACAATAGAATGTGATATTTACTGAAAATATAACCTTGATAAACAGTGCCACTAATATCATGTAATATAAAAATTTTGCAGAGATCAATAGTTCAGTCTATAGGTCCTCTGCTTCTAGAAAATACAGACTAATATTTTGGGGTTTTATGTGTGCTTGTATGTAAAAAATGTGCACCTTAGCGTGTATGCGAAACATGCAGCATAAAGGTTAAATAATGCCAATGTAAACATGATAACAATTATCATCAATAGTGCAACTAAATAGTAAGCTAATACTTACGATAAACTCTGAGTTCATAGGAGGCCTCCTTTACCGTTGTAAGGGGTGGCTGCACTGCAGTAAAACGATAAATCCCGTCATCTGAATATGTCAGATTATCCAGTCTCAGAGTTCCATCATCATATATCTGACATCTTCCTGTATAACTGGAAATACATTCTGGAGCCACAGAAGGGTAACGTGATGCTATCAGATTGCCTTTAAAATACCATTGTACTAAAAGTGCCGGATTTGAGAAAGATTGATTTAAATATATATGATTCCCAAGTGTTCCATTCACCACCTCTGTGTCAGATACAACACCTGCAGGAAAAACACATGATTACATATTAGTGGGTAATACATATAAAGTGTAAATAAAGGGTTGTATACAAGGTCTCCTGGTCTGATTTTTAGTTGTCTCTTCACCTGTAGATTTTTTTTTGTTAAAATACAATCCTTGAATTAAGAGATAAAGTGGAGCTCCACCCAAAAGGCAAAGCCCACTTGTTTGCCTCCTCCCCCTCCCTCCACTGCCACATTTGGCACCTTTTGAGGGGGAACGGTACCTACCTAGCTTTGACAAGTTTGGTTCCTCTCCCCCCCCCACTACCGGGCCATTCACAAAGTGTTTTGCGCCAGCGCAGTAGGGAACCCCGGCTGTTAAGCCGCAAGGCATCAATGCTGGTTTCCCTTACTTGAAATGGTGGCGGCAACATCCGAGAGCAGATTGAAAGATCGGCTGGGGTGAAGACACCGCTGGATTTGTGATATCACTTCAAGGGAGGGGAACTCCTCCTGTGCAGCCAGTGGGATTATAAAGGATGGGAGGAGCTAATCATAGGTTCCCACCCAGTATTCTCTCATTGTACATTCTAAGGCCGCGTACACACGAGAGGATTGTCCGTCCAACTTAGTATGCCCTACGTAGACTTACCAAGTCCAAACGATAGTAACCAAGTTACTAAGTAAAGGGGGGGGGGTGGGAGTGGAGAAGTCCTTGTAGTGTAGATGTCCAGAGTCTTAGGCCGCGTACACACGGGCGGATTGTCTGCCCAACTTAGTCCGCTGAACCGTGTTTCAGTGGACAATCCGCTCGTGTGTGGGCTTCAGCGGACTTTTTCAGCGGACAGTCTGGCGGACTAAGTCTTTCGGAATTTCCGTAATACAGTCCGTCCAAACTTGGTTTCAGCGGACAGTCTGCTCGTGAGTAGGCTAGTTGGACGGACTAAGAATGGCGCATGCTCAGAAAGGATTTACACGGCCGAAGGTTGCATTGCAGTGTATTGGACGTCGAATTTCTAGTCCCGTCGTACGTGCCGTACACGTCATCGCGCAAGCTTTCAGCGGACTGTCTGTTCATCGTGTGTGGTCAAGTCCGTTCATTCAAAAGTTGGACGGACTGTCTGTCGGATTGTCTGACGAACTTAGTTGGGCAGACAATCCGCCCGTGTGTACGCGGCCTAATTCATGAGAAGATGAAGAATTAAAAAAAAGACCTATCCACACAGGACACAGGGGGGACCTATCCACACAGGGGGACCCATCCACACAGGACCTGGGTGGGGGGGGGGGGGGGGGGGCTGGGAGGTCCAGATCACATATACAGTATAACTGTGCTAGGCTTTGAATGAAGACTAGCACAGGAGAAGGGAGCTGGACACATGTATGGGGGGCTGTCAGTGTAGCTGGAAGTGCTCTGGGGTCTCAGCTCACAGTCTACAATCATCACTATATACTGAAGGAACAGTACAGGCAACCACACGAAGGCTCTGTTTCCACTAGTATGACTTGCCATGCGACGTCGGACACAAAGTCGCATGACAAGTCGCGGCCCATTGATTTCAATGGCACCCATTCCCATCTATGCGACTTTGAAAATCAGCAACTTTGAAAAGGTACCTGCACTACTTTGATGTGACTTTGATCCAGAGACTGTAAAGTTGGATCAATGCTGCACTCAAAGTTGCATCAAAGGGTGCGGAGCCGGCAGCCGGAGCGCATGGTGGTGTGAGAGGAGAGCTCTGACACAGCGGGGATACTAACGCGGCACACAGCGAACCTACTAGCCTAAAAATAGCATCCTCTGAACAGGGAACCTACCAGGCACCCACCGATCACCATGAGCAAAAGAAAGGATCGAGAGGGGCCACGAAAACTTACCGATTTCTTCCCTCCAGCAGCCGGCAGAGAGATCCAAGATGGCGCCCGCGAGGAACACAGCGCGGTGGCCTCCACTGGACATGCAGCCTATGCAACTCAGACAGACCTGGGTGAGTCCTTTCCACTACTGTCCCCAATGCCCCCCTCCCCCTTTGTGAGCCCAGTTAAGCAGAAACGAAGGATAGGGGAGGGAGAGGACACCCAGGCAGACACAGAAGCAGAGGGAGATGGCATGGAGGAATCCTCCATATCTGCACAGCAGATGGATACTTTCCCCACATCAGGGCAGCCCATATTGGACACCCCTATGAAGGAGATGCTACAAACGCTAAGGGGGGCCCTGCAGCAGGACATGGCTTCATTTGTGCACTCCACTAAGGCAGAGTTGTCTGCAGTTAAAGCTAGGGTGACATATGTGGAACGCAAAATGGAGGAATTCACTTTTGCACATAATGAACTAGTTGATGCTCATTTTGATGTTGAAGATGAAATAAAAGCTATGTGTTAGGACCTGGGCTTGAACCTGGGACCTCTGGTGTGTCTGGCAGTGGCTCTGCTTGCTGAGCCACCTGGAATGCTGGACAGCTCCTTGGACAGCTCCTTGGACAGCTCCTTGGACAGCTCCTTTAGTGATCATGTCTTGAATCTTGTTTGCCTTGAACCTTGAACCCTTTGCTCCTCCCATGAACTTCCTATATAAGCCATGTCTCTGCACTTCCTCCTTGCCAGAATATTGTGCCATCTCCAGCCTGTATCTAGCTCCCGTCTTCTCTGCTGCCGCTTATATTCACTACTGCTCGTTATCGACCCTTGGCCTGTTCCACGACTACGCTTCTGCCTGATCCCAATCTGCAACAACTCATTACCGACCTTTTGGCTTGCTTACTGACCACGCTTCTGTTTAATCCTTACCTGCTCATCCACTACTGAACCCCGGCTTGCTCACCTCCTGGTGGGGCGATCCTGAGGACCGCGACCTGGTACTAACTCGCAGCTAAATCCATCTCTACCATCTGGAGCTCTGGTGAAGACCGGTTAGTACTTAGACTCCGCACCTCAGGTGAGCCTGTGTCATCAGCCAGGGTGACCTGTGTGAATATCTGCTCTGCTGCTATAGCTTGGTCTCTGAGCCTGACTCCAGATCGTGACACTATGTGCCTTACAATGGTGGATATTGAAGACAGGGCATGCAGAAACAATGTGAAGTTTAGAGGAGTTCTGGAAACTATTAAACCAGCTGAACTTACTGCTTATCTTCAAAAGCTTATGACCACTGCTCTCCCAACGCTGGGACCTGCAGATGTCATCATTGACAGAGCACACAGACTGCCTAAACCCTCATTCTTATCTGAGCAAGTCCTCAGGGATGTTATAGCAAGAATCCACTTCTACCACGTGAAAGATCAGCTAATGCGATATGCTAGACAGCACCCGTCCCTCCCTGACCCCTTTACATTGATCGCTCTATATGCTGACCTGCCACAAGCTACGCTCACAGCTAGACATAACCTAGTCCCCATCACCAAGATACTGCGTAACCACAAGATATTGTACAAGTGGGGCTTTCCAGCTAAACTCCTACTGGAAATGAATAATGAATCGCATGTGACTGCATCTGTAGAAAAAGGCATGGATCTGCTCAAGAAGTGGCGTCTCCTCCCAACCAACGGAGAAGCGGCAGAACTACCACCGGCACCAAAGACGGAACAGATAAGTACACGATTCGCACAACAGTGCTTTATTGCTGATTTCTTCCCCTGCCCTCCTCTCTCAGCCTTTCCGCACTTTATTACCCAAGTGCCTATATTGTAGATGACTATCCAGGTTTTGATTCAACTAAGCACCCGCTGGACGGCTATTTGTGAACATTTCTTTTCCCCCCTCCCGCATTTACAGGATGCACCCTGTATTCTGTTCATTGGACCTCAATACGGATGATCCTACCCAGTTATTTGATGACCGCTCATGGTCTTGTTCCCAGTTTCTTGTTCCCCCACCATCAGGGGCGGACTGACAACTCATGGGGCCCCCGGGCCATAGGAGATTATGGGGCTCCCAGGCAATCAAAGATTATGGGGCCACACAGTATACACAAACACACACAGCATACAATCACACAGTACACACAGACATGTTTCTATTGGCTGAGAAGGTACTAGAGAGGTGGGGCAGCTATAATCTTGTGATTTTTAGACCAAAAGGATGACGGTAAGGGACATTTCAAAGACAGATGTAAAAAAAACACACATTTTTTTACATACTGTCCCTGGTTTTACTGAGGCTGGCAACCCTGATGGGGCCCCCTAGGGGCATGGGGCCCTCAGGCAGTGCCAGAGTAGCCCAATGGTCAGTCCACCTCTGCCCACCATCTTTCTCAAACATGCTGTCATTTACTACTCACCTGGTCAATTGTAATGACTTCCTGGACTCGCTTCTAGCTCTTACCCCTGGATGGCAGCAGATAGCTCACCTACCTTGGAATGAACATTAAATTCATGTCTCACAATGTGAGAAGCCTTAATAGCCCCCACAAACGTAGGGAACTCTGGAAATCTGCTACTGTGATATTCTATGTGTGCAAGAGACTCACTTTACCAGTGTGAATCCACCTAGATGCACACATAGGAAATTCCCACATATATTTACTGCAAATGATCAGACGAAAAAGAATGGAGTAATGATCGCCATAAGGGATACTATAACCTTCTCTTTATTGCAGGAACACATCGACCCTTGCGGTCGATATATCATTCTGATTGCTGAAATTAATAATTCTGTGTATACACTGGTAAACCTCTATGCACCAAATGTGAAGTCTATACAATTTATCCGTAAAATGGTGAATAAGGCTAAAGCTATGCAGAAAGGTTACTTAATAATATGTGGAGATTTTAATGTAGTGCTTAATGCTGAACTTGACTCCTCATCTCAGGCAAAGGCAAAGACCTTGCTTAGGTAACTTTTGCCATGAGGAAAGACTTTTTGATCCCTGGCGCTGCACCCGGGCCACTGAGAAGGACTATATATATTATTCTACAGTACACGATAGCTATTCAAGGATTGATTTTTTTCTCACGGATATGCATATTTTACAAAATGTTGTTAGAATCGATATCCATAGCATCACTTGGTCGGACCATGCTCCAGTGACAATTGAAGTTATGGACATCAACAAATCTGCTTGCAGACCTCTCTGGCATAACAATACCTTTCTTCTGTCTCGTCCCCTTATTAGGGACGAGACAGAAGCAAAGATCAGAGTTCTTTCATCTCCATACTAGTGAGGAGTGCTCCCTGACTACGATATGGTGCGCTCACAAGGCCTTTACCAGAGGCGCCCTTATACAGAAACGATTGCTGAATTGGAGTGTCTACACAAAAACCCAACCACCACCTCCCCTAGCATACTACAACACCTTACTAAATGTCGTGAAGAGCTACGACAAGAACTTAAAGTAGACCATGACATTTACTTCAAGAGAATGAAACTATCCTACTACTCACAAAATAATAGAGCATGCAAACTCTTGGCCCACCAACTAAAAAAACATCAGGCTAAAACTAACCTACCCTTCATCCAGCACGACAGCTCCCATCAGGTTTTCCGCAACCCTAAAGACATAGCGAACACGTTCAAAGACTATTATCATTCCTTATATAACCTTAATCATGACCCTGACACTCATCAGCCCTCTGAAATGGAAATTGACAAATTCCTTCACGATCTTAAATTGCCCAAGATAGATGCTCCCACACTGCTCAAATTAAATTCCCCCATTACATGTGAGGAAATGGCCACAGTAATCAAGTCTCTGCCTATGCACAAGTCCCCAGGGGCAGATGGCTTCTCGGCCAAATACTACAAGGCATTCACTACAGTCCTAACCCCTAAATTGACAGATCTTTAACTTAGCTACTACCACGGGTTCTTTTTCAAAGGAAATGCTACAGGCTATCATGGTCACGATCCCGAAGCCAGGCAAAGATAGCTCCCTCCCCCAGAACTTTAGGCTGATCTCACTTTTGAATTCGGATCTTAAAATTTATGCTAAAGTGCTCGCCAACAGATTAATGGATTTTACCCCCTCCCTTCTAGGATTAGATCAAGTGGTCTTTGTTAAAGGCAGGAAAGCACCGGATGGAACAAGAAGGATGCTCAACCTTCTACGATACACTGAACTTAAACTCCCTAGCGCTTTCTTAGCTTTAGATGCAAAGAAGGCCTTTGATAGGGTGCACTGGCCATACCTATCTAAGACCCTACAAAAATTTCGGACTGACAGGCCAAATCCATACGGCTATAATGTCCTTGTATTCCCAAATGTCGGCAAGAATTTACAATTCAGGTCTTCTCTGTGACCCCTTCCACCTCACTAACGGCACTAGGCAAGGATGCCTGCTATCCCCTAATATATTTTCGCTCGTCATAGAACCCTTAGCAGAGTGTATTAGAAACTCTGAATCCGTACATGGCATTAGGGTAGGATCGGAGACCCATAAAATAGGCCTCTTTGCTGATGATGTCATCCTGAACATCACAGACCCTGTAACCTCCCTTATATCCATTCAAACCCTGAAAAATGACTTCGGGAAAGTATCCTTCTATAAGGTCAATACAAATAAATGCTATGCGCTGGCGCTCAATATGCCATCCAGCACGCAAAATAAACTTAAACACATCTTCCCATGTAATTGGAACCCCCCATCTATCACCTATCTGGGGGTGCAGCTATCCCCCTCATCTGCTGCCACCTACCTCCACAACTACCCTCCTTTATTGAGTAGATTGGAGGATTAAATTAGCCAAATAGCTAAAGTGCAACTTTCATTGGTGGGGAGGATAGCAGCATATCAAATGCAAACTCTGCCTAAGCTACTATACCATTTTAGGACGTTACCAGTGCCTATACCCCCAAAGTTCTTCGCTCAATTATCCAAAATTTTGAACACTTTTATATGGGCGGGAATAAAAACTAGAATAGCACTAGCACAACTTTACAAACCCAAACACCTGGGTGGGATGGGACTCACTAACGCACAAACATACTACCAAGCAGCAGTACTGGACCAAAATGAAATACTGGCTATCATGCCAATCCGACAATAGATGGTCAGATATAAAATGTGCCCTCACTCCTGGACATGATCTTCTGGCTCTGGCTATGGCGGTCAGTATATATCACAAACCTGATACTCCACAATACCCTACTGTACAGGCCACACTCAAGGCATGGTCGGACCTACTCCATAGAAAAATCCCTGACACACCAATGTGCACATTACAAATCCCCCTAGCGACTTACCAATACCTCATACCCAATATGTCGACCCACCATTGGAAACAAATGGGCAATCACTTCCTTGCACCCCCCCCCCCCCCCGAAAGAGAGAGAAATATCAGACACATATAAACTATATCAAATGAAACACTATAGCTTGTCAAACGCAACTAGGCCAGTGGAAATCCCTCAAGCACTTTGGGATTTTCTTCTAAATAAACGATCTAAAAGCAGGAAGAGGATCCCACTGTTTTATAAATTCATGAACCCTCTCTACATGAACTCCAAATTGCCCTACATGGTACACAGAGAACAGGAATTGCGGAAAGAATACTGAATTAGTCAATGGCACCTCGCAAATAAATATAATGGTAAATCCTCTGCCTGCATAGTTTGCTGGGACAACGCCCAAAAAATCCTTCACCGGTGGTACCTAACACCACTTCTCCTCCACAAAATGCACCCAAATATAACCCCAATGTGCTGGAGGAATTGTCAAAACACTTGGAGCCTCCTCCACACTCTATGGAGCTGCCAGGCTATAATACCATATTGGAAAAATATAGAATCCTTACTTAGGGAAGTTACTCAAACTGTAATTACCCTTGAACCAGAGTTAGCATTGCTCAGCATTGGTATTGAACAGTTGCCTTCGGAGCTGAGAAAAATATTCGTAAATATTTTATATGCTGCTCGCATCTCATTGGCGAAGGAATGGCGGTCACCTAAGCCACCATCCCTAGAGGTGGTAATAGCCAGAGTGAATAACCAATTTCTCATGGAAAAGCTTCTAGCATATAAAGAAGAGCTCCAGGTTCCCACAAACACTAGGAAACATGGAGATCTTCCAAATATGCCTCCTCACACTTGTAAACTAGAATATATCTTTTGATGAAAACATATTTCCTAACGAGAGTTGCCTTAAAGTTTTAAACCAGCCATCAGCTGAAGTGAGTACTTGTATACCTGGGGATGACTGCGACACCAGGGCACTCCCTAGGGGGTGTGGTGGGCGCAGGTACCCCCACATTGACTCAGGTGTAGTATCAAGCAATGAACACATATCACTGTTCTCGAGTTTGTTTATTGTTTTCCCTAAGCTTTGTGAAACGCTATGCTATCAATAGATAAGGTTCCTAGGCGTTCCATGGTTGATTTGGGTACGTGTGCACCCCAGTTCTACCTCCCGAGACCCTCATTAAGGTCAAGGGGAGCTACTTTCTTTTTCAACACTGGATCTGAACCTGTTCAGTGTGAACCCGTGCGGGGTGACAGGCTCTGCCTCCTAGGAGGCCATGCTCTTAAATTATGATGAGTAGCTCTAATGTGAGTTATAGTTCCAAGACTGTTCATCCACAGATTGTTGTTTTAACTGTGTACTTCATTGATACACGCTTTGCTTTCATTGATACTTGTAATATGCAAAATCCAATAAAAATCTTTTGGTTAAAAAAAAAAACAAAGTCGCATCAAAGTTGCACTCTAGCCTTAGGCTTAGTTTCCACAAGTGCAACACCAAAGCTGTGCGATTTAGAGTGTGACTTTGAGTGCAGCTTTGATCCAACTTTACACTCTGGATAAAAGTTGCATCAAAGTAGTGCAGGTACCTTTTCAAAGTTGCTGATTTTCAAAGTAGCATAGATGGGAATGTTTGCCATTGAAATAAATGGGCTGAGTTGCATGCAAATTTATGTCTCTCTCTCTCTCTCTCTCTCTCTCTCTCTCTCTCTCTGACACCCTTTTCAGGAAGTGAAAGACAGCTTTGCAAATTCAGATAAAGGGGGATCGTGTTTTCAGTGAAGCACAAGAAGTAGCTGATTGTCTGTTTGGCTTAGATAAGACTTTCTAAGCTAATCAGCTAGCCACACAATGAATAATATCAAAAATAATGATATTTACCTACTATTAATAGAAAAAAACATTTTTGACTGGACTTCCTCTTTACATTTTACTGATAGTTTAGATTACAATCACTAGATGGCACTGTTCTAATGTGGCGTACATGTCATGGCTGCATAATTAGGTACATGGGAGTTCTTTTTTCAATCTAGATGTTTATCCTATATAATCAGCGTGGTGGCATTGTGCGTCCATGGCCCCTAATGATGTGACGTCATATATGACAAAACCCATAGGGAGGAGCTAGGATGCACAACGTACGACACATGTGCGGGTTCCATCGTTGGCTATTTTGGAAATTGGCGACCGGAATTGTTTCTCTCACTGCATATATTTGTAAGTGCATCACTTTTATTAAACTATTTTATGCATAAACAGGACTTCACTATGGTATGTTTCATTGTTCTATGCTCACAATTGTGATGAGAGAGACCGGCTGGCTGGGCTGGAGACCGCTGATCTTACTGTGGCAGACAGGAGTGTTTGAAGAGCTCTTTCACACACATATGATCGCAGTGGGAGTTGTTAATGTTCCATGTACCGATATATGGCTTGTATTAACCACTAGGGACAGGCACACGGTTTGGCCCAAGCATGAGTTTGGGCTGAACATTTGGCTGTTCGGCCATTTGCCAAATACCCAAATTTGCAGCTTGTTCTCCCTGACAAACACCCTGTAATGCACTGACCGCCACACAGTGCACTCTGTACCCTGATTGGGCAAAGGTTTTTCCAATCAGGGCACAGTGTAATTGACATCAGCTGTCAACAGGTTTCCCTGCCAGGAAAAATAAATAAAGTGGCCTTATTTTCAAGTATTTGGCCATAAAAGGGGTAATAGGGGTATGGGTACTGCCCTGGGGGACATGTATCCATAAAAGAAAATGAAAAGAAACAATTGTTTTTTTTCAAGAGCAGTGATTTTAATGATGCTTAAAGTGCAACAATGAAAATGACAGTGCCTTTAAATATCGTGTCCGGGGCCCCCTTAACCACTTGACCACTGGGCACTTAAACACCCTTAACCAGACCAATTTTCAGCTTTCGGTGCTCTCACATTTTGAATGACAATTACTCAATCATGCAACACTGGACCTATATGAAATTTTTGTCCTTTTTTTCACACAAATGAAACTTTCTTTTGGTGGTATTTAATCACCGCTCGGTTTTTTATTTTTTGTGCTATAAAAGAAAGAAATACAGAAAATTCTGTAAAAAAAAATGAATTTTTCTTTGTTTCTGTTATAAAATTTAGCAGATTAGTAATTTTTTTTTCATAAATGTTGGCCAAAATTTATACTACTACATATCTTTGGTAAAAATAAGTACAAATTGGTGGATATTATTTGGTCTTTGTGAAAGTTATAGAGTCCACAAGCTATGGTGCCAATATCTGAAAATTTATTACACCTGAAGTACTGACGGCCTATTTCAATTCTTGAGACCCTAACATGCCAGAAAAGTATAAATGACCCCTTTTTGGAAAGAAGACATCCCAAGGTATTTAGTAAGAGGCATGATGAGTTTTTTGAAGTTGTAATTTTTTCCCACAATTCTTTGCAAAATAAAGATTTTTTTTTTTTACTTTTTTTTTTTTTTTTTTTTTTTCACAAAATTGTCATATTATCAGTTTATTTCTCACACACAGCATATGCATACCACAAATTACACCCCAAACACATTCTGCTATTACTCCTGAGTACGGCGATACCACATATGTGAGACTTTTACACAGTGTGGCCACATACAGAGGCCTAACATGCAGGGAGCGCCATCAGGCGTTCTGGAGCACCCAGGACAATTCTGACATTTCTCTCCTACATGTAAAAATCATCATTTATTTGCTAGAAAATTCCATAAAATCCCCAAAAATTATATAAGTTTTTTTTTTTTTAGCAAACACCCTGGAGAATACAATGGTGGTCATTGCAACTTTTTATCTCGCACTGTATTTGTGCAGCAATTTTTGGAAAAAAAACGTTTTTGTGCTTAAAAAAAAAAAAACACAGTAAAGTTAGCCCAATTTTTGCATAATGTGAAAGATGAAGTTACGCTGAGTAAATAGATACCTAACATGTCACTCTTCAAAATTGTACACACTCGTGGAATGGCGCCAAACGTCGCTACTTAAAAATCTCCAAAGGAGACGATTTAATTTTTTTTTTACTGGTTATATGTTTTGAGTTACAGAGGAGGTCTAGGGCTAGAAGTATTGCTCTCGCTCTAACGTTCGCAGCGATACCTCACATGTGTGGTTTGAACACCGTTTTCATATGTGGGCGGGACTCACGTATGCGTTCGCTTCTGCATGCGAGTACATGGGGACAGGGGCGCTTTAAAAAAAAAAAAAATTATTGTTCATTTTACTTTATTTATTTTAGTTTGACTTTTTTTCCCCCAAAAATAAATTTTTTGATCACTTTTATTCCTATTACAAGGAATGTAAACATCCCTTGTAATAGGAATATGGCATGACAGGTCCTCTTTACAGTGAGATATGGAGTCAATAAGACCCCGCATCTCACCTCTAAGCTGGGATGCCTGAAAAAAAAAAAAGGATTCTGGCTTTGATCGTATTGGCGAGGTCAGTAGAAGCACCGGAGGGCGGCGGGGGGAGGGGGGTGGATGTCTATGACTGGGTATTGCAGGGTATCACCGACTATGGCTGGGTATCTCTGAGTATGGCTGGGTATCTCAGAGTATGCAGGGTATTGGCGGGTGTTGCAGGGTATTGGCGGGTGTTGCAGGGTATTGGCGGGTGTTGCAGGGTATTGGCGAGTGTTGCAGGGTATTGGCGGGTGTTGCAGGGTATTGGCGAGTGTTGCAGGGTATTAGCGGGTGTTGCAGAGCATTGACGGGTGTTGCAGAGCATTGCAGAGTGTTGCATGGTATTGGCGGGTGTTGCATGGTGTTGCAGGGTGTTGCAGGGTGTTGCAGGGTATTGCAGACTAATGGCAGGGAATTGAGGGGTTAAATTTCGGTGAGCAGCGATGTGGGCTCTGCAGATGCAGCCCACAGCGCTGCTGACACCGATCTCTTCCCCCTCCGCTGTACCGATCGGTACAGAGAGGGGGAGGGAGGAACTGGCGTCATAACATGACGCCGGTTTGTTTACAAGTGATCACTCCGTCATTTGACGGAGCGATCACGTGGTAAACGTCCGCGATGAGCGGCCGTTTACCGTGATCCACAGGACCCGGCGGTCACGGATGCTCTCGAGTGCGCGCCCCAGGGGGTGCGCGAGAGCGGAATTCTTATGATGTCCTCGTAGAGTTAAAGAACCGCCCTGTAGCCGTCATTGGGCTATGGCCCGGTTGTTAAGTGGTTAATGTGTCTGTAAAGTGGCACATCTGTAGCATATACAGAACATGCTACAGCAAAACTAACCTTTCTAGAAAAAAATCCCATTTAAAATGACACACAATTACAATTTCTGATACCCGGCTATTAAAAAATAAAGAAAAAGACGGCATGGGGGACCCCAAATCCCGCCCCCCCCCCCCCCCATGTGAATGGGTATAGGGTACATCGTAAGCCATAGTAAAAAAAAAAAAAATGCCTCAAATGGCAGGGCAAGCAATCGTCGGAAGGCCTCCCAGAAGGTGGAAGCATTTATTTAAAAAATAAATGTTATTGGTACACGTTCCCCAGGGCAGTATCCAGACCTCCATACCCCTTTTATGGCCAATTACTTGCATATAAGCCTTCAAAATGGGTAATTTTTTTCCTGTTTCTCTCCCGTAGACTGCAATGGGGTTTGCTGTTCAAGTTAGAACATTGCCCCTATTCGAGAGTTCTGCTGCAAACCGAACAGGGGGGTGTTCGGCCCATCCCTACTGACCACCTTAATCGAGGTCACAAGCTTTTGCTAAGCCTCCCATTTGTCACACTAGGGTGGCATGACCTTTCCTTGGGTGTTTTGGACAACTCCTACATACCTCTTTTTCTGATAGCATTTTTTTTTTTTTTTGCAGTTTTAAAAGGACTGTGGCCTTTTAATAATACTTAACATTTCCACAGAAATCACCACCTATATTTCAAAAAAGACTTTTTACCATTAATATATGCATTGGATGATATTTGTTCTTTTTATCTTATTGCGCACTTTATTTGTTGTTGCTTATTTAGAGTGCAATAGACAAATTTCATCAAATGCATGTAACACTGAACAAATGTAATCTTCAATTTATTGCACAATTTTAGCACTTTAACCTAGATTACTCATTTGTTTTGGAGATATACTGCACAAATTACTTTAACCACTTGCACTCCAGAAGGTTTACCTCCTTCACGATAGGGCCATTTTTTGCGATATGGAACTGCCTTAATTTAACTGACAACTGTACGGTTGTGCAATGCTGCACCCAAATAAAATGTACGTCCTTTTTCCACCCACAAATAGAGCTTTCTTTTGGTGGCATTTGATCACCTTTGCGGTTTTTATTTTTTTGCGTTATAAATAAAAAAAGAAAATTTTGAAAAAAAAAACAATATTTCTTACTTTCAGCTATAAAACAAACCCAATAAAAAAATGAAAAAAACAAACACATTTCTTTATCAGTTTAGGCAAATGTGTATTCTGCTACAAGTTTTTTGTAAAAAAAAATCTGATAAAGTTTATGTTGATTGGTTTGCGCAAAAGTTATAGCGTCTACAATCTATGGGATAGATTTATGGAATTTTTACTGGGTTAAACGTGCACTAATGCATTGCAATATACTGTGTTGAATGTGCACTAACGCACTGAAATATACTGTGGTAAACATGCAATAATGCACTGCAATATACTGCAGGAAACCTGCCCTGACAAAATAAAATGACAGTAAATTAAAAATGAATGGTCGTACTATACGCACGTTATTCTATCACTAGATTCACACTAAACTGAGACTGGAGTATTTGTACATAGGAAAAATATCCAAATCTTTGATGATCCTTAGGAGCATCATCAAATCTATCATAACCAAATGGAAAGAACATGGCACAACAGCAAACCTGCCAAGAGACGGGCGCACACCAAAACTCATGGATTGGGAAAGGAGGGCATTAATCAGAGGTAGCACAGAGACCGGAGGTAACCCTGGAGAAGCTGCAGAGTTCCACAGCAGAGACTGGAGTATCTGTACATAGGACAACTATAAGCCGTATGCTCCATAGAGTTGGGCTTTATGGCAGAGTGGCCAGAAGAAAGCCATTACTTTTGGCAAAAAACAAAATAGCACGTTATGAGTTTGCGAAAAGGCATGTGGGAGATTCCCAAAATGTATGTAGAAAAGTGCTCTGGTCTGATGAGACTAAAATTTTAACTTTTTGGCAATCACAGAAAACCCAACACATCACCCAAAGAACACCACCTCCACAGTGAAACATGGTGGTGGCAGCATCATGCTGTGAGGATGTTTTTCATCAGTACTGGGAAACTGGTCAGAGTTGAGGGAAAGATGGATGGTGCTAAATACAGGGATATTCTTGAGCAAAACCTATACCAGTCTGTGCGTTATTTGAGGCCAAGACAGAGGTTTACCTTCTAGAATGACAATGGCCCCAAACACCCTGCTAAAGCAACACTTAAGTGGTTTAAGGGGAAACATGTAAATGTGTTGAAATGGCCTAGTCAAAGCTCAGACTTTAATTCAATAGAAAATCTGTGGTTAGACTTAAAGATTGCTGTTCACAAGAGCAAACCATCCAACTTGAAGGAGCTGGAGCAGTATTGCAAGGAGGAATGGGCAAAAATCCCAGCGGTAAGATGTGGCAAGCTTATAGAGACTTATCCAAAGCGACTTGGAAACGTGGCTCTACAAAGTATTGACTTTAGGGGGGTGAATAGTTATGCGCATTGACTTTTTCTGTTATTTTGTCCTATTTGTTGCTTGCTTCCCAATAATAATAATAATAAAAAAAATATATATATATGTAAATAAATGTAAATTAAATGATGCAAATACTCAAACAATCCATGCTAGTTCCAGGTTGTGAGGCAACAAAACAAGAAAAATGCCAAGGGGGTGAATACTTTTGCAAGGCATTGTATATTTGCGGTCAATGATGATGGAGGATGGTCTCTATATACAGGAAGGAAAAAGGTGGGTGTATATAGCTGTATACATTACAGGACAGATGTACTCACAATGTGTGACTATTATGTAGTGTAATGTAGTCAGTACATGGCATGGCAGAAATCCCCAAAATCATGTATTGCAAAGCAGCCAGCGAGACATGATGTGGCACACTGACTGACACTGTCTGGCACCCTGATGCTCTAGTCATTGTATAATACACCCATCATGGTCATCCCCATATTATACACCCATCATCACTATCCTTATCCCCATATTATACACCCATGATCATCATCATACTCCTCATCGTTGTCATCAAATCCATATTATACACTTGTCATCACTATCCTCAGCTACGTATAATACACCCTTCATCGTCATCCTCATCCTTGGATGAGGGCAACGGCTGTATTATACAAGGATGAGGATGACGGCTGTATTATGTATAATACAGCCATCATCCTCATCCTTGTAGAGTACACCCATCTTCATCATCATCCTCATCCTTGTATAATAAACCCATCCTCATCATTGCATAATACATCCATCATCCTTATCCTTATCTTTGTATAATACACCCGTCATCATCATCCTTGTATAATATTGCCATCCTCATAATTCTATAATACACCCATCCTCATCATTCTATAATGCACCCATCATCCTCATTCAATAATACACCCGTCATCATCATCATCCTCATCCTTGTAATACACCCGGGTTCAACAAACAGTTGAATTCTAAAATAGTGGATGCTTCTAATGTAGAAGCATGGAGCACCAGACCTGGTTTTATGAGCTGATCCTTCTCCTTTAGCCTGGGTTCACACTGATGCGATTCGGGAACCAGTGAGATTCCAGCGTCTGTTCCTGCATCGCTCCTCTCCCGCAGGCAGTTCACACTGCCCTCTGCGAACTGCTGTGGGACACCCCCAGATCGGTTCACAGATCGCAGTGTGAACTCGCACAGAAATCAGATCGCATAGATGAGAACACCTATGCGACCTGATTTCAGTGTGGGAGAAAACAAGTCCCTGCAGTTTTTTTCCTGCAAATCGTGTGGCTGAACTCGTGTCTCACATCGCATTTGATTGGCACCGCAGTGCGGGTACGAATCACATGCTATGTCTTAGATCGCAGTAGTCTGAACCTGGGCTCATACCCTATCTCCAGTAGGTAATAAGAGAAACCAACAAAACAAATGCAGGGAAGTAAAGGGTTAACCTCTGTCCTCACCTGATAACAGAACATTCACTGCACACTCAGGCTCAGACTTACTTACTGCTGGGACAGCATAACTAACTGCAAACAAGTTCAACAAACAGATCATTGTCTCTCCTACAATAAATAAGTCTGAGCCTAGTGTGCAGTGAGCTGTTATCACCTGAGTGAGTGAAAGATTTACTTCCCTGCATTTGCTTGTTACTGAGAGGATGAGCTGCTCCAACTCCAAGTTTGTCCCTCAGTCCCTGCATCTATATAGAGCCAATAATAAACTGCGCTCAGGAAGAAATATACATGAAAAAAATTTATTATAAAAAAATAAAAAAGGTAAATAAAAATAAACTAGAGGCTGCAGCTCTAAGTGGGATACACACACTGGAATAGATGAAAGAAAATATGAAGAGCTGCGCCAGTGACACTATATACTTAAACTGACTGCATAAATAAAAAGTGAATGGAGGGTTAAATGGCGTTCTTACAAATGAATGTCTACTTGCCAAAAGTGATCACTTATCATACATGTAACAATCAAAAGGAAATATTTGTGTAAAAAACATATAATCAATATGTCATAAAGAAAATTTAAGTGAAAGTTAAAGTCCAATAAAATGTTCCAATGTAGCAACGATTAGCAAGTCACCACCGTGAGTCCACACACAGCTGCAGATCTGTGCCCGTCACCAGATAAGTGATGCACTTACCAGATATGAAAACAGTAACAGCCTTATTAGTATTAATCCGAAGCAGGTTACGATATGAGTGGTAGAACATCAAATCATGGTTCTTGCATCCAGATAACCCTTATCGTAGGTGTATGGCAATACCCCAGCCTTTAGAGCTTCAGTGGTCAATGATCATGTATATCACCGGTAACAACATCAAAGAGAAAGAGATGCCTCCATAGCGTAAAACAATTTGGATAGTTTATTAAAATAAAAGTATCACACTTACATTAAAATATCTTTGTATCAGCATCAAAACAGAGCTAAACAACGCCGGCCGGCATTCAAACAAGCGTCCAATCCTCCCCTCTTAGAGCGTGGTGGCGTCACTGCATACCTTCCCAGATGCGTTTCGTCATAGATGACGTTATCAATGGGGAACGGGCAACGCAGCGACGCACCACCTTTTATGCCCGGACCTCGTTCTGAGATTCGAGATCCGGCCTCCGACGCCATCTTAACTGATGGCAAAAGTAACTAATATTCCCATATAAATATAAGGGAAAAGAAACCAAGAAAAAAAGAAAGAGAAGATATTGCAGATCAATACCTGATGACAAAGGTTAGCAATAGTAATTGTACTAAGTGATAATCCCGGAAAATTCCACCATAAATGCAATATTGGAAAAACCAGATCGCAAGTGGGGATATAAGTTCCGATATATGAATAAAGGGTAAATACGTGTATATGCCAACAAAACAATAAAAAATAAATAAATATATGTGTGTATGGCAATAAAACATAAATTTACTGTGGAGATGTGCCTATAATAGGAATACACATCACCAAAACATACAAGAATGATAACATAAATTCATAAATTGTCGAACATATGTGGAATGAAAAATATGTATACAGAGCAAAAAAGTGTATGCAGTGCAAAAATCTATATTAGATATAGGAAGACCCTAAATTAATTATGTGAATGTGTTCACCTAAAAAGTATACATATTAATTATGTGAAAATTAATATAACTGAAATGGAAAGTTGTCAATACAACAAACCATTACGAAAATATACCCATAGTTAATAAGTATAAACCATTTTTTATTTTGGTTTATACTTCTTAACTATGGGTATATTTTCGTAATGGTTTGTTCTTCCTATATCTATTATAGATTTTTGCACTGCATACACTTTTTTGCTCTGTATACATATTTTTCATTCCACATATGTTCGACATTTAAATGTCTCATATGTTATCATTCTTGTATGTTTTGGTGATGTGTATTCCTATTACAGGCACATCTCCGCAGTAAATTTATGTTTTATTGCCAGACACACATATATTTATTTTTTATTGTTTTGTTGGCATATACACGTATTTACCCTTTATTCATATATCGGAACTTATATCCCCACTTGCGATCTGTTTTTTCCAATATTGCATTTATGGTGGAATTTTCCGGGATTATCACTTAGTACAATTACTATTGCTAACCTTTGTCATCAGGTATTGATCTGCAATATCTTCTCTTTCTTTTTTTCTTGGTTTCTTTTCCCTTTCATTATATGGGAATATTAGTTACTTTTGCCATCAGTTAAGATGGCGTCGGAGGTCGGATCTCGCATCTCAGAACGAGGTCCGGGCATAAAAGGTGGTGCGCCGCTGCGTTGCCCGTTCCCCATTGATAACGTCATCTATGACGAAACACGTCTGGGAAGGTACGCAGTGACGCCACCACGCTCTACGAGGGGAGGACGGGACGCTTGTTTGAATGCCGGCCGGCGTTGTTTAGCTCTGTTTTGATGCTGATACAAAGATATTTTAATGTAAGTGTGATACTTTTATTTTAATAAACTATCCGAATGGTTTTACGCTATGGAGGCATCCCTTTCTCTTTGATGTTGTTACCGGTGATATACGTGATCATTGACCACTGAAGCTCTAAAGGCTGGGGTATTGCCATACACCTACGATAAGGGTTATCTGGATGCAAGAACCATGATTTGATGTTCTACCACTCATATCGTAACCTGCTTCGGATTAATACTAATAAGGCTGTTACTGTTTTCATATCTGGTAAGCACATCACTTATCTGGTGACGGGCACAGATCTGCAGCTGTGTGTGGACTCATGGTCGTGACTTGCTAATCGTTGCTACATTGGAACATTTTATTGGACTTTAACTTTCACTTAAATTTTTCTTTATGACATATTGATTATGTTTTTTACACAAATATTTCCTTTTGATTGTTACATGTATGATAAGTGATCACTTTTGGCAAGTAGACATTCATTTGTAAGAACGCCATTTAACCCTCCATTCACTTTTTATTTATGCAGTCAGTTTAAGTATATAGTGTCACTGGTGCAGCTCTTCATATTTTCTTTCATCTATTCCAGTGTGTGTATCCCACTTAGAGCTGCAGCCTCTAGTTTATTTTTATTTACCTTTTTTATTTTTTTATAATTAATTTTTTTCATGTATATTTCTTCCTGAGCACAGTTTATTATTATTTTTTCTATATTGGGTTCTGATACTTTCTACTGCAGCCGGGTTACGTATTATTTTAGTTAAAGACGGTCACGTCTTTTACCTCTTTTGGAGAGGTTTTTTCCTAATATGGATATCTTTGATTTTAGAGCCACCAAGGTGGTAGATGTTGATGGGGTGTTTGAACTCTATAGGGATGATGAAGGAGACCTAGGGGGGATGTTTATCAGATTAAAAAACCTCATGGTCTCTGAGAATCATACAAAATGGGATATTGCCTATTTAGAAACCTATATCAAACATGGAATGGTCCCCAGAAGTCTGAGGTGGGAGGTAGCCCTCAAAAGGGCGATTATATAATTGGAAGAATGGTTTAAGTATATCAATTCAGCTGGAGTGGCCTTCCTCAGATTTCTGGTTGGAAGAAAAACGGCTAAACTATCTAAACTAGATGAGGAAATTAAATGTCTCCAGGTTAATCTTACTTCTGCTAAAGGTAGTGCAGAATATCAGGATAAGTCTCAAAATCTTCTGAAAATTCTGGAGAAGGAGGATAGGGATCAAAGAGTTAAGAAAAAGAAAAAATATAATAGGGATTTGGCTGACTACAATGGCAACATTGTTTTTGAATGGCAGAAGAAGCTCCTAGAGGATCTTCCTAAACCAAATAATATGGAGGTTACAGTAACACAACCAGAGAGGATGGTAAGTGATATGCACCCACCATCTACTCAACCTCCTAGTCATAAACGTATATACCCTGTCAATCAAGTCCAACAGAATATGACCCATCATTCTTACCAGTCCCCTTGTAGGGGATGTGGTAATAATAGAGGGACAGCTCCCCAACTGAGTTTTTGGAGACCTCCTGGCCCTCCAATATCCTTTAATGGCTATGCCAATGGGAGTATAATTTACCCCCCTCCCCATATTGGGAATTATCCTCCACGAGGGAGAGATCAGGGTCAATACTCTAACCAAAGAGGACGGGGCCCACCTGTAAATTATCAAGACAGATGGAATTACCATACCGATAATGACAACTGTTATGGACCTTTTACACAGGACAATATAGGAGGCTATTCTGAATGGGATTATAATGTCCCTACTAGGAATGCTTTTTTTTCCACTAAGGGACCTTAATGGCCCAGAGGGTGAACATAATTTGCAACCTCTATTTCCACCTGTGGGTGGTGCTCCACCTGTTGGACCTCAACGTGTCCCTGGTGAGGTCCCTTTGGAGAGAGGTTCTCTAGGGCTAGCAGGACCAAATAGTTGGGGTTTTCCCAAACCCATACAGGGCACCAAAAGGCAGGGAGAAAGAGGAGAGGAACCAGAGGGGGGAGGAGAATCGGAACAGCAAAAAAGGCCCAGGATGTAGTGGGTAAAGGGATCTTCAATCTGAGCTCCAAACCCTTACTAACGTCTGAACAATTAATCTTGGATAAAGGGTTAAAGTTTGTGCCTCCAACTAGTCTGAATAAATTTCAGACGTACATGGATGTTCACAAGTTTGTAAGGAAACTTAATATAAAAAGATATATGGTTGGCTGTTCCACTAACAACATTGGGGACAATTTCAATATTACAACCCCACAGGTGGCTCATTCGGGTCTAGCAAACGCTTCACTTTTCAACCCTCCAGGTATACTTCCACCTGCCCTGCGAGTATTTAGATACTTAGTATTAAAAGACTTAGACTCATTGGAAGTCAAGAAAACTAGGATGAATAAAGACCTACAAGAAGGCTTGGATTCATTGTGTAATAGGAAGGACTTGGTCATCAGACCAGCTGATAAGGGCGGCGCGCTAGTGGTGTTAGACTGCGCAGATTATTTATCTGAAATGAGCAGGATTTTGGGTGACACCGACACCTACATCGTCTTGCCCTCCGACCCCAAGATACAATACAAAAAGGAACTTGAAAAAATAGTTGCTGTAGGTCGTGAGACCGGGATTTTGGATGTTAAGGAGAGCTTATTTTTGATCCCAAAAACCCTGCGTACCCCTATTTTGTATTATTTGCCCAAATTACATAAGAACCCTATCTGCCCCCCGGGACGACCCATAGTTAGTGGGATAGACTCTGTCACGTCCCGGGTGGGCAGATATATAGATTTTTATTTACAACCGTTAGTTAGGGATACAACTTCTTATGTTAAGGACTCAAGGCATATCATTAACATGTTGGGAGCCATTTCAGCCAAATCTGGCATCTGGATGGTTACAGCTGATGTTGCATCACTGTATACCATTATCCCACATCATTTGGGATTTGAAGCAGTTCAATCTTATTTAAATAGATATTCTGGTCTGTCTGGTAAACAAATTACTTTCATTATGTGTTTATTAGAATTTGCGGCCTCACATAATTATTTTTGGTTTGGTAACCAATTTTACAGGCAAGTTAAAGGGGTCGCCATGGGGGCCAAATATGCCCCCAGTCTGGCGAATCTTTTTATGGCCCATTGGGAGGAGGACGTCATCTACGCTAAAAATGTACCACAAATAGTCCTATGGGCTAGGTATATTGATGACGTCCTCCTCCTATGGGATGGTAACAGTCATGATTTGAAGGTGTTCCTGGATTCTTTGAATATGAACCAAAGGGGCATACGACTCAATTATGTGACTAGCCAATCTAAGATTCATTTCTTGGACCTTGTCATTACCGTGAAGGATGAACGTTTTGTCACTTCTACGTTTTTCAAGGATACAGATAGGAATTCTTTCATCCCCACTGACAGCTGCCATCACACTAATTGGCTTAATTCAATCCCGAAGAGCCAATATATACGACTGAGACGGAATTGCTCAGAAGTTGGGGAATTCCTGTCTCAGGCAGAGACCCTTACTGCAAGGTTCCTTCAGAAGGGTTACCAGCCAGATTTTTTGTCTGACACTATCAATATGGTGACCAGTATGAACAGACAGGAATTACTTACTGAGAAAGGCCCACGAGCTGACAATATCCAGGGGTTCGTTCCCTTTGTGACCACTTATTCTATTCAACAAAGGAAGATCAAACAACTTGTTAACAAGCACTGCCACATTGTCAGCAGTGATACGGTATTAAAAAAAGATAGTCCCAGAGAGACCGAGAATAGTCTTCAGAGGTGCCTCATCACTGCGAAACCGACTGGCCCCTAATGTCATTGATCCACCACAGAAGAGTAAAGGTTTTTTTGATCAATTGACTGGCTTCTATAAATGTGGAAGATGTAGGGTCTGCTCTTTAAATTCTTGCCCACGCAGACGTACTACCTCTTTTGTTGGTACAGCTACAGGGCAGAATCATGTTATAAAACCTTGTATCACATGTTCCACCACTGGGGTGGTTTATTTGCTCCAGTGCCCATGTGGTTTACAGTATGTGGGTCGGACCAAGCGCCCACTACAGGTGCGCCTGAACGAACACATATCCAATATTTTGATAGGGTTCCCTAAACACTCTGTGTCCAAGCATTACCTGGTTGCCCATAATAAAGATCCTTCAAATACGCTATTTTTGGGAATAGATAAATTTCAGTCCCATTGGCGTGGTAGCCCTTTGGTGAGAGGGATCTCAAGACTTGAAATGTCTTGGATCCATTGTTTAAAATCTTATACTCCATATGGATTGAACATTGATACTGACATTAACACCTTTATTGATAATTCCTGAATAGGGATGAGCTTCGTGTTCGAGTCGAACATACGTTCGACTCGAACATACGTTCGACTCGAACATCGGCCGTTCGCCCGTTCGGCGAATTCTGAACGTTATGGGCCGTTCGCGCCAAATCCGTGTGGCGCTCACGGCCCACAATGCACTGCGTCATCGCAGTGCATTGCTGGCTCATGATTGGCCAAGCATGCACTGTGACCCCGCATGCTTGGCCAATCACAGCGCCAGCAGCGAGGAGAGCCATGATTGGCCACAGGCAGGATGCCTGTGGCCAATCATAGCTCAGGCTGTGTAGTACACGCCCCACACTATGTAAGGCCGCCAGCACGGCAGCCTAGTGTAGTGTGTTGGCGTCTGAAGCAGTTAGTGGGTGTTCTGTGTACCTTCAACACAGTACACACCGATCGTTTTCGGACGATTTTCGATCTTGCTGTTGTGTAGTGGTTGTTGTCTGTGTGCCCTGACCGCAGTATACACCGCTATATTCACCTCACCTATATAGCTAGTGATCTATCTTTTATAATAGAGCTTGCAGTCAGTAGTGTTAGGAGCTTGTGCGTACTGTCTGCGTGCTCTGTACCCAGTACACACCGCTATATCCACCTACATAGCTCTTCTCTATTTGAGCCCACTTGCCATCTGCAGGAGTTATTGGAAGTTGTGTGTGCCTCCAGCACAGCACAGTATACATCTGTATATACCCCTTTATCTCTGGTGTTCTATAAAAAAGGCATCTGCAGGAGTTAGTGGGTTTTTTGTGCCTCCAGCACAATATACACCTGTATCTACCCTTTATTGCTGTTCTCTAATAGAGCCATCTGCAGGGCTTAGTGGGTGTTGTGTGACTCAATTACAGTATACCCCTTTATCTCTGGTGTTCTATAAAAAAGGCATCTGCAGGAGTTAGTGGGTGTTGTGTGACTCCAGCACAATATACACCTGTATCTACCATTTATTGCTGTTCTCTAATAGAGCCATCTGCAGAACTTAGTGGGTGTTGTGTGACTCCATTACACTGCTGTTTTACCCAACTCCCTTCAGGCCATTACCATGTCTGGAAGGCCAGCAAGGAGAGGCAGACAGGCGCAAGCCAATAAAAGAGGGCAAGCAGGCTCTGTGTTTAGAGACAACAGTGCTGGTCGTGGACGCGGTGCATTGTCATCAGCACGTGGCCATGGGACACGCTTGTCCTTCTTTTCGCCAGCTGGACATGTTGAACCGCAACATGCCAACGACTTGGTAGAGTGGATGACCAAGCCCTCTTCATCCTGCTCATCCTCTCTCACCCAGTCTCAGGGTACTAGCAAAGCAGCTGCCAACGCATCGTCTTCCCTCCTCTCAATGTCATCATCAGTGACTCCATCCCTAGACCCACCACGTCCTCCTGAGGAGTCTCCTGAACTCTTTGAGCACAGTGTTGGGTACATGCTCCAGGAGGATGCCCAGTGTTTTGTGGGCTCTGATGATGACACTCAGCTAGAGGAAGGCAGTAGCGTGAGCGCAGAGAGAGGGGATGCTCAAGAAGGACAGCAATCTGGCAGTCATGTTCCACAAGCTGCAGCATACTGCCAGGTTTGCTACAGCGATGAAGAGGGAGGGGATGATGAGGGGACTGACTCCACGTGGGTGCCTGGAAGGAGAGAGGAGGAGGAGGAGGAGAAAGCGGACCTCTCCTTGCTCCTCATCAGCTGGCATCTCCAACCCCACTAGACCTTCAGTCCTCTCTGAAACCTGCTCTGAGAGGAATGAAGGTGTAGAATTAGGTGTGTCACAGCCAAGTGCTTCCGGGCACTCTGCTAGCAGTGCACCCACGTCTGATTATAGCAGGCAAATGTCCCTGCCCCAGCTGCTGGACCGGCGAAAGAAGTTCACTCCCAGCCATCCACATGCCCAGCGGTTGAATGCTAGCTTGGCTAAATTGCTAGCACTTCAACTGCTGCCTTTTCAGTTGGTAGACTCGGCCCCCTTCCGTGAGTTTGTACAATGTGCGGTTCCTCAGTGGCAGGTCCCCAAACACCACTTTTTCTCACGGAAGGCGATTCCGGCTTTCTACCGGCACGTGGAAGGCAATGTCCTTGCCTCGCTGGACAGGGCGGTCAGCGGTAAGGTGCATATTACCGCTGACTCATGGTCCAGCAGGCATGGACAGGGACGTTACCTGTCTTTCACGCCCATTGGGTCACTCTTCTGGCAGCTGGGAAGGATGCAGGACAAGGTGCAGTAGTGTTGGAGGTTGTACCGCCACCACGCCTCCAAAATGCTACTATTGGTTGTGACACACCTCTCTCCTCCACCCCTCCTCTTCTTCTTCCTCCATGGCCTCTTCCAGTGCTCTGTCCTCAGAACCAGCGGTGCTCCGTAGGCGTTCCAGGGGCTACGCAAGTACGCAGGCAAAACGATGCCATGCCGTGCTTGCGCTGGTTTGTTTGGGGGACAGGAGCCACACTGGGGCGGATGTTTTGTCAGCTCTGCAGGGGCAGGCCGAGAGGTGGTTGACGCCACGCCAGCTTAAGCCAGGAATGGTGGTTTGTGACAATGGCACCAACCTCCTCTCCGCCCTCCGACAGGGACAACTGACCCATGTGCCCTGTGTAGCTCACGTCCTTAACCTGGTGGTGCAGCGGTTCTTCGGCAGGTACCCCGGCTTACAGGATGTCCTGAAGCAGGCCAGGAAAGTCTTTGTGCATTTCCGCCGATCATTTAATGCCTGTGCTCGGCTGGCTGAGCTCCAAAAGGAGTTGAACCTGCCCAAGAACCGCCTTATATGTGACATGCCCACCAGGTGGAACTCAACGTTGGCCATGCTGCAGCGGCTGCACACGCAGCAGAGGGCCATCAATGAGTACCTATGCGACTACGGCACCAGGACAGGGTCAGGGGAGCTCAGTTTTTTCTCACCACGCCAGTGGGGCATGATCAGGGATGCATGCACTGTCCTGTCACCGTTTGAGGAGGCCACAAGGATGGTGAGCAGTGACAGTGCATGCATCAGTGACACTGTACCTCTTGTCCACCTCTTGGAGCATACGCTGCGTGGAATAATGGACAGGGCACTTGAGGCAGAACAGAGGCAGGAAGAGAAGGAATGTTCCTGCTGTGCCACCCATCACACAGGAAGAGGATGAGGATGAGGAGGAGGAAGAGGAGGAGGAGGATGATTGTGTCAGCATGGAGGTGGAGGCTGGCACTCAGCATCAGCAGCAGCAGCAGTCTTGTAGGGATGATTTACAGTCCCAAGAAACACGTGGACTTGTACGTGGCTGGGAGAAGGTAGCTGCGGATCATGTTGTCCTTAGTGACCCAGAGGACTCCGGACCGAATGCCTTAGCTAACCTACGCTGCATGGCCTCCCTGATCCTGCAAAGCCTGCGGAAGGATCCTCGTATTCTTCGGATCAAGGAGAGGGACCATTACTGGCTGGCCACTCTCCTTGATCCACGGTACAAGGGTAAGGTTGCCGACCCATCGCAGAGGGAGCAGAGGATGAGACATCTCCGGGAGGCCTTGCAGAGCGGTCTGTGCAACGCGTTCCCAGAGACTGGGAGGTTACAAACTCCTGGTCCTGGACAACGTGTTGCTGAGGCATCGGTCAGAAGGAGCGGTGGAGAAGGTGGCCGTCTGACTGATGCTTTCAGACAATTTTTTAGTCCGCAGCCCCAAGGTATGATCAGTTCCAGCACCCATCGCCAGCGTCTGATTTACATGGTGCAGGAATACCTAGGGGCAAGGTCAGACTTGGACACCTTTCCCACCGAAAATTCTCTGGCTTACTGGGTCTTGAGGATGGATCACTGGCCAGAGCTTGCACAGTATGCAATTGAGCTACTGGCCTGTCCTGCATCCAGCGTTCTTTCGGAACGCACCTTCAGTGCTGCTGGTGGCTTTGTTACCGATCACAGGGTGCGCCTGTCCACCGAATCAGTTGATCGACTGACCTTCATCAAGATGAATCAGTCTTGGATCACCCACAGCTACCAAGCACCTGAAGCTGATGTAACAGAATAATTTTTTTTGAAATATCACATCCCTTCAAGACTGCCTATGCTGATGCTGAGTGACTGTCCTGTTATGTTGATTGTCTATCCTCTTCCTCCTCCGCTGATATGTTGGAAGAACATTTCTGGTTCTGGGTGATGCCTAAGGCCCAATTTTTCTGCCCCTGTTTAACAGGGGCGTTTAAGTACAATTTTTGATGCAATGCTTTGCAGCAGGGCTAATTCCTGCAATCATACAAGAGTATATGGGAGAGGTTGCAGTGTGGTGGCACCAGCACCAGTGCCCAAGGCCAAATTTTTCTGCCCCTGTTTAACAGGGACATGTAATTACAATTCTTGATATAATATTTCACAGGAGGGCCCCTTCCTGTGCCCACCCAGAGTAACGGTGAGGACTTATAGTGTTGTGGCACCAGCACCACAACCACCAAAGGTCAATTTTTCTACCACTGTTCAACAATGGCACATAATTACAATTCTTGATATAATCGATCACAGCAGGGCGCTCCAGCGCCCACCAAGAGTCACTTTGAGGGCTTACAATGTTGTGGCAAAACCAACACCTTGTTCCGCCATTTCTGCAGAGCATATAGGGAAGGCCCCTACTTTCAAAGATCCAACTTACAAACATCTCCTACTTGCAAACGGAAGGAGACAACAGCAAGTGAGATGAAAAAAGATGGACGACAAAACAAATTATACAGGGGTGTTAACCCTTCCCTATGTTTTCCAAAAAGCTTAAAAATAGTTTTTTGGACTGGAGCTACACTTTAAAATTGTACCAGTTGAAAATTACAAACAGATTCAACTTAACACAACAAACCTACACAGTCCCTGTCTTGTTTGCACCGCCTGTATACTGCTGTTCTGAGTATATAGGGCCTGGGGGCCACACGCATTTCCTTTTTTTAATATGGGTACAGGGTTCCCCTTAATATGCGTACAAGACCCAAATAGGCTGGTAATGGGCAGGGAGGGCTACCCATGCCATTTTTCTCAATGATTTTCAACCATATTGCAGGAACCAGATATAACATTAAAACCGCAAGCAGTTTTAAATGGTGTTATTTCCGTTTAATGTAATTTTGTGCAGGGACTGTTCTAAACACGGGAAACATGTGGCACTTCACAGGCATACTACAGACACCCCCCAGGCACCATATTTAAAGGAATATTTCACATTTTTTTTCACTTTAATCGTCATTAAAATCAGTGCTCCCGCCAAAACGGCCGTTTTTAAAACTTTTTTTTGCATTGACCCATGTCCCCTGGGGCAGGAGCCAGGTCCCCAAACCCTTTTTAGGACAGTATCTTGCATATTAGCTGTTAAAATTAGCACTTTTAATTTCGAACGTTCGAGTCCCATAGACTTCAATGGGGTTCTAAAGTTCGTACGAATTTGGGGTCCGTTCAAAAGTTCTGGTGCGAACCGAACCGGGGGGTGTTCGGCTCATCCCTATTCCTGAACCTGTCTTTCTCATTTTAATATATAGTTTATTATTTTCATTTATTATTATTATTATTTTGTTCAGATTATTATTGTATAAGCTATGGGCACGTTCTTACTTTTAGTGTTTCTTGGTGTAAACCTGCTCTGAGGTGCTGAACTGGCCTAAAATACTACTAATGGAGCATATAATTGAATTGGTGGTGTTAATTATTTTCTATTCAAATTATGGATTACATATTAATTATGGGCACATTCTTTGAAAGATGGATTTACCATTAATTTACTTTCCTTTTTTTCTTTTGGTCCATTTTTATTTTGGTTTATACTTATTAACTATGGGTATATTTTCGTAATGGTTTGTTGTATTGACAACTTTCCATTTCAGTTATATTAATTTTCAAATAATTAATATGTATACTTTTTAGGTGAACACATTCACTTAATTAATTTAGGGTCTTCCTATATCTATTATAGATTTTTGCACTGCATACACTTTTTTGCTCTGTATACATATTTTTCATTCCACATATGTTCGACATTTAAATGTCTCATATGTTATCATTCTTGTATGTTTCGGTGATGTGTATTCCTATTACAGGCACATCTCCGCAGTAAATTTATGTTTTATTGCCATACACACATATATTTATTTTTTATTGTTTTGTTGGCATATACACGTATTTACCCTTTATTCATATATCGGAACTTATATCCCCACTTGCGATCTGTTTTTTCCAATATTGCATTTATGGTGGAATTTTCCGGGATTATCACTTAGTACAATTACTATTGCTAACCTTTGTCATCAGGTATTGATCTGCAATATCTTCTCTTTCTTTTTTTCTTGGTTTCTTTTCCCTTTCATTATATGGGAATATTAGTTACTTTTGCCATCAGTTAAGATGGCGTCGGAGGCCGGATCTCGCATCTCAGAATGAGGTCCGTGCATAAAAGGTGGTGCGTCGCTGCGTTGCCCGTTCCCCATTGATAACGTCATCTATGACGAAACGCATCTGGGAAGGTACGCAGTGACGCCACCACGCTCTAAGAGGGGAGAACGGGACGCTTGTTTGAATGCCGGCCGGCGTTGTTTAGCTCTGTTTTGATGCTGAAACAAACATATTTTAATGGTAAGTGTGATACTTTTATTTTAATAAACTATCCGAATGGTTTTACGCTATGGAGGCATCTCTTTCTCTTTGATGTTGTTACCGGTGATATACGTGATCATTGACCACTGAAGCTCTAAAGGCTGGGGTATTGCCATACACCTACGATAAGGGTTATCTGGATGCAAGAACCATGATTTGATGTTCTACCACTCATATGGTAACCTGCTTCGGATTAATACTAATAAGGCTGTTACTGTTTTCATATCTGGTAAGCGCATCACTTATCTGGTGACGGGCACAGATCTGCAGCTGTGTGTGGACTCACGGTGGTGACTTGCTAATCGTTGCTACATTGGAACATTTTATTGGACTTTAACTTTCACTTAAATTTTCTTCAAATATTTCCTTTTGATTGTTACATGTATGATAAGTGATCACTTTTGGCAAGTAGACATTCATTTGTAAGAACGCCATTTAACCCTCCATTCACTTTTTATTTATGCAGTCAGTTTAAGTATATAGTGTCACTGGCGCAGCTCTTCATATTTTCTTTCATCTATATAGAGCTGCTTCTTCTCCATCCATGCCTAGTTACTGCCCTGCATAGGGGCTTACCTCTGCCGTTATGGAGACGTGCTGGCAGTCTCAGTCTGTCATTGGTTTCCACTTCTCACTGCAGTGAGCCGGGAAACCGGAAGCAACGTGGGGGTAGGGTTGCCACCTGTCCGGTTTTGACCCGGACAGTCCGGGTTTTGACACATGTGCCCGGGTTTCAACCCGCCTGAAACCCGGACACATATAGCAACAGTTCAACTGTCCTGTGGTGGCCCCGGGCGCAACATCTAGAGCGGTGCATCGATTCCCGAGCCCGCCGCCATCAATGTACACCGTCAGATACTGCTTGTGCGAGAGCTGGGCAGCGGGCTCCCTGTGACTGGCTGAATGAGTTATGTGCGTGCGATGCTCGGGTCTGCGATTGGCCTGGTGGAGCTGGTAAGTGGTCACATGTGGAGGCGGGGCTGGACCGGGGGTGATCGCGGCCGCCCGTAGTCCCGCCTCCCTGCCTGGTGCACTGTATTTCTCCTGAGTCCTGACTGAGGTGAGGTCTCTCTGCCATCCGCTCTTCCACCCGCCTGTCTGTCAGCCCGCCCTTCTCTGTAAGACACCCCCCTCTTTCAGCAACCCCCCTGTCAGCTCCCTTCTGCCAACCTGCCCCTCTCTGTAAACCACCCTCCTCTGTTAGCAACCCCCCCTGTCAGCCCACCCTTCTCTGTAAGCCAACCCCCCGTCAGCAACCCCCTCTGTCAGCCCCTTCTCTGTCAGCAACCCCCCCGTCAGCAACCCCCTCTGTCAGCAACCCCCTCTGTCAGCTCCTTCTCTGTCAGCAACCCCCTCTGTCAGTCCCTTCTCTGTCAGCAACCCCCTCTATCAGCAACCCCCCCCCCCGTCAGCAACCCTCTCTGTCAGCAACCCCCCTGTCAGCCCCCTTCTGTCAGCTCGCCCTTCTCTGTAAGCCACCCCTCTCTGTCAGCAACCCCCCCTGTCAGCTCCCCTCTCTGTCAGCACCCCCCCTTCAGCTCCTTTTGTCAGCCCGTCCTTCTCTGTAAGCCGTCCCCCTCTGTCTCAGCCCCCCTCTCTGTCAGCAACCCCCCTGCCAGCCCGTCCCTCTCTGTAAGCCACCCCCATCTGTCAGCAAACCCCCCTCTATCAGTCCCCCTCTCTCTCAGCCCCCCTTTCTGTCGGCCACGCCGCTGGCAGACCCTCTCTCTGTCAGCAACCTTCCCGTCAGCCCGCCCCTCTCTGTAAGCCACCTCCTCTGTCAGCTGCCCCTCTCTATAAGCTACCCCCTCTGTCAGCCCGTCCTTCTCTGTAAGCCACCCCCTTCTGTCAGCAACCCCCCTCTGTCAGCCACCCCCCTCTGTCAGCCACCCCCCTCTGTCAGCCACCCCCCTCTGTCAGCCACCCTCTCTGTCAGCCACCCCTCTCTCTCAGCCCCCTTTTCTGTCAGCAACCCCCCCTCACTGTCAGCCCCCCTCTCTGTCAGCAATCCCCCCGTCAGCACCCCTCTCTTTCAGCAACATGTCTGTCATCCCCCTTCTCTGAGCCCCCCTCTCTGTCAGCAACTCCCCTGTCAGCCCCCCTATCTTTCATCGACCCCCCTCTGTCAGCAACTCCCCCTCTTTCTCAGCACCCCCTCTGTCAGCAACCCCCCCTTTCAGCCCCCCCTCTGTCAGCAACCCTCTCCTCTGTCAGCCCCCTCTCTGTCAGCAGCCCCCCTGTCAATACCCTCCTCTGTCAGCCAGCCCCCTCCTCTGTCAGCCCCCCGCTCTGCCAGCAACCCCTCCTGTCAGCCCCCCCTTTCTCAGCAACCCTCCCCTTCTGTCTGCCCCCTCTCTGTCTGCAACCTCCCCTTCTCTGTAAGCAACCCCCTCCTTTGTCAGCTACCCCCAGACAGCATGAAAACCCCCCCTTTCTTCCCCCACTCTAGCAGGGCTAATGTCCTGCAGCCGGGTCACACTGCACTATCTGTGCACTCTCTCTCTCCCACCTAGCCGCCAGCACCAATGCCACCAGAGACAGTGAATGGAGGGCCACTGGACTGGTGTCCTAGCAACCTGGGACACTTTTGCAGGAGAAAGCATGGTATTACAGACTCCGCCCCCTAACAGGTTCACACACATCTTTGCAGTAGTTACTGCCCTACTGATGCCGTCCACTGCTGCCCTACTGACGCCGTCCCCCGCTGTTCTACTGACACCATCCACTATTCATATTTTAACTGACATTTCTTTTATTAATAAAATCATATTTTATGGGTACACAAATGCTTTTGTTTTATTTAACCATGACCCTTTAAATCCCCCCCCCCCCACCCCACTGTTAATGCAATTTGGCCACAGTCACTGTTTACTGTAGCACACCTCTTTACTACTCTCTTTGGGTAACCCAAAAGGTGTCCCAGGTCCAATCCTATAGCGTGTACTGCAAAAAAATTGCTGTGCGCCGTGAAAGTCTTTGAGTTTGGCTTGAAGAAAAGGTGGCAACCCTACGCAGGGGTAGGGTTGCCACCTCATCCCTTTAAACCCGAACACATATGAATTACACAAATTCTGAGGCTAATTTAATACAGGTAAGGCACCAAGTGAGTTTAATTAAACCTGAACACATAATAATTGCACCAGTTCTGTGGCTGATTAAGGTGGTAAAGGGATGAGGTGGCAACCCTACGCGGGTGTGCTGAAAAAGGAACCGGGCACTGTCCTCTGATCCCTGCCAATTGAAATGCAGGAAGGGAGGACAAACAAATCAGTGTAGAGTGGGAGTGTGTGTGGGCGCATCGTTTTGCCCGCGTTTAGGGCAGGTGCAGGGCACAATCAGCGTCCCATAGACTGCTCTGTGTCAGGCGCCTGGACACTCTTAAAGGGTACCTTTTTTTTTTTTTAACAGCTTGAGGGGGCGCGCCTGTGTGCCCCCCTATGGACGGCCACCATTTTTTCTGGTCACAGAGCATAGTTGGTTCATCGCAGAGTCTGCAGTACAGTCATCATTTGCAGAGCACACAGTGTGAAGCACCTTTTAGTCCTTGCAAAGCACACATTATGCAGCTGTGCCCATAAGTCAAGCATTCTAAAGCCAAAGAATCTTATTTCAAATATCATGCTTGCTTGGAGCCATAGCATCTGTGAATTTCTGAGAATGGCTTTCTCCACTAGGCCAGCTTTTTAAATGACACTCCAACAAGAACATACAAAAGAAAACCTCTTTGGAAACACACAAAGAATCAGGATAATTAAATCTGCCAAATGAATAAGAACACAAAATGGCAGCTTTTCACAACAATTTGGGAATTAGCCCTGTGCTTTGAGACAACATTCATAACTGTTGCACTCACATAAAATCAAAATAATTTCTGTCAGCAATTTCAGGAAAGTATATGGCCCGGACCAGAAGTGAAACTGGGATTAGGGCCAGCATGACGGGGGTGGGCAGTGAGGTGAAGTGAATAAGGGGTATTATCTTACTTGATTAAGTCCTGAAGGGATGAGGGGGTGTCCCACAGGGTGTGGAGGGAGGAGGTGCTCATTTGGAAAGCAGTCAGAGCTTCTCACAGGGTAAGGAAGGTGTCTCTCCTAGGCTGTGAAGGGAAAAAGAACAAGGATGAGTGATCTGGACGTCCTGTTATCCCAGCTCCGGGCGGAAGCAGTGGCCAGAGGCTCTGGGTGGCTCCAGGCTACCGTAGCTGATTTACTTCAGGAGCCCAGCCAGGTATCAATTGATTTATCTACTGGCCACTGTTATGGTTGCCCACATGCTAGGAGGTTTAGCCCAGAGGTGACATCCAGGGTCCGGAGCCATTCAGGCGTAAGCCTGCTTCACATGGTGTGGGAGTCGGGAGGAATCGCCATCCAACGAGGACCGGGGGTGGGGGGGACTCTACCATTTCAGCCTGCCCCCCCTCGACTGAACAGCGGGACCATGCAGCTGGCTTGAGCACGGGCCGGCATGAAAGAGATCATGCGGCGGGTACTGGCCTGGTTCCTGTAGCGGCCAGGGCCCCCTGTGTCAGAGTGGGCGGTGGATATCCCCGGTGGTGATCCGGTGTCCTATCATATAGAGTCCCCCATCGGATAGTGTCCGCTGTGTACTGCGCATGAGCAGTACACAGCAACACAGATTCCGAAAATAGCCGAGGATGAATGGTGCCTGTGCCGTGAGTCCAGGTTCTAGCCCCACCATCCAAGTGGACATAGAGCAGGAATAAAAAAGAGCCGAGCGCAGCGAGGCCGAGCCCGAAGCCTGGTGAGCGAAGCTCGCCCGTGAGGGGCCCTCTAATTTTCCGAACCCTATGTCCGCTTGGATGGTGGGGCTACCACCTCCACTCACGGCGCAGGCGCCATTCATCTTCGGAGATTTTCTGAAGCTTTTTCTGCCC
Source organism: Lithobates pipiens (assembly GCF_037356315.1). Lineage (NCBI taxonomy): Eukaryota > Metazoa > Chordata > Amphibia > Anura > Ranidae > Lithobates > Lithobates pipiens. The sequence continues at coordinate 97,345,291 of NW_027507788.1, read as the reverse complement.
CGTACTGCGCACATGCGCAGTACGGGACGGACACTATATGATGGCAGGACACTATCTGCCAGAACACCGGCATTGTGAGGCGGGCAGCAGGGACGAAGGATCCAGTGATGCGGCTCGTGTGGGGCTTCTCCTTCCCTGCTTAGAGCTCAGTGAGGGAGTGAGTGGTCTGTGGCCCGGGGCTCCGGTACGGCGTGGATGTCTGACATAATCGGGAGATGCCAGTCAGCTCTTGGGGCCAGCCCGATCCTTCCTGGAAGGACAGAACAAAGAGGGAGATCAGAGGTTCTGAGGAGGGATATATACCGTAGGCAGCGCAGGGTGACAGAATTGCAGGTGGATGACCTATTGGGCAGTGACAGCCAGGTAAGTCTGTGTTCTCTGTACTGTCCTCCTCTATTTCCAATGCTTTCTCTGCTGTGGGGGGGCTCCCAGGATAGGGTGAGGGGCTCAGGGGGGCAGCGGTCACACTGGGGGGGGGGGGGGGGGGTTCTTCTCTCCTCGCTTTAGCAGGATCCTAAGGTGCAGATGGGGTTATGCACACTCTATTGGCTGACCTTAGGAAAGTGCTGGCATGCTGCGAGGTTGGGGATCCATAATCGCCAGTTGTTGAATGGTCTGCGGCACGTGTTTCCGCATCTAAGGGCGATAGTCGGGAGGCTGTCCAGGTATGGCTTTGGTTGGCTCTTAGTGCTGGGTCTGGGTAGCAGTATTGCCTGTTATGCAGCAGCCTGAGGCAGCTGGGATGAGTTCAGCAGTTCCGGCGACAGAAGCCACTACGGTTGGTAAGCAGCGGCGCTGGGGTGGATTTGGCAGATTCCGCAAGATGTGAAGTGTATGTGTGTTTCGAGGAACCTTTGGGTGCTCATTTGAAGCCAGAAGTGATGGAGCGTATTTGGAAAGGTGAGTACGTGGAGATATTCTCTTTGTCCAAGTTAAATTTCTCCAGGGGCAACAAAGTTAAACCAGATGAGAGTAAGAAAGAGGAATAATAATGACGGCGTTATCGACTGATTCCTCGTACGTTCGCAAACTTGCGATTTTGGTGATTGTCATCGGAGAAAAGGCCCCTGAGAATTGCTCGCCCCTATTTTGCTACTTGAACTGCGAGGCCCAGCGAGTTTACAGTGAGACTGCCTTGCTACGATATGACGAGCAGTTCCGTCAACGCCGAGTTCAGTTCCCCCTTTCAGGGTGGGGCCGGGGGTTCAGCGTCCTCTGCACAACCGGCCAGGGTTCGCATGGGTTTTTGCTGGCAATACAACAGGATGCTGGTGAGGGTAAGAAGGATGGCTCCGTTCTTAAGGCGGGAGGCGGCTCTTTTATTGGAACTAGGTTTCATTTGCGGGTCGCTTCTCCAATTACCAACAACTTGTGGTCATCTAGTTTGCATCCAGAGGTTGTCAAGGAAAAAATAAGGAAATTTCTTTGGGCAATGGCGGCGAACCAAAGGGGCCAGCCATGTGACCCAATCTTGTTGTTTCTCCATTGAGCGTGGTGCCCAAAAAGGAGCCGAATAAGTTCCGCCTCACTCATCACCTCTCCTATCCAAGGGGTGGGTCAGTAGATGACTCCATTGACCCAGATCTGTGTATGGTGTCTAATGCCCTGTACACACGGTCGGACTTTCCACCGGAAAATGTTCGATCAGATTGTGTTGTCGGGGCTTCATCTGACTTTTTCTGTCTGAATTTCCGACACACAGAGTTTGAGAGCTGGATCTAAAATTTTCCACCAACAAAATATGATCCTTTAAATTCCGATCATGTGTAGAGCAATCCGATGCACAAAGTGCCACGCATACTCAGAATAAATTAGGAGACGAAAGCTATTGGCTACTGGCCTCTTTATAGTCCCGTAATACGTAATATAGATCACCTCATTCTGAACAATCAGATTTTCCGACAACTTTGTGCAACCGCGTGTATGCAAGACAAGTTTGGCCTAAAATCCATCTGAAAAAATCCAACAGATTTTGTTGTCGAAATGTCCGACCGTGTGTACAGGGCATTATACTTCTTTCGATGCGGCTGTATCGTGGATGCGCCGGTATGGTCATGGTTCATTGTTGGCAAAGACTGATAATGAGGCAGCTTTTCGTTTATTGCCTGTGCATCCGGATTGTTGCCACTTGCTACGCTGTCAATGGCTGGGGCAGTTTTTTGTTGATAGGTGTCTACCCATGGTTGTGCCATTTCGTGTTCACTGTTTGAAAAGTTCAGTTCTTTTTTGAATGGGTGGTTTGGGATGTTTCGGGTCTGGCTTCAGTCATCCATTACTTGGATGATTTCTTGTGTATTGGTCCTGCGGACAGTACTATATGCGCGTTCCTGTTGGCTGTTTTGGGGTTTTTGGGGTGCCTTTGGCCACGGACAAGATGGAGGGCCCGGTCACGAAATTGTGTATTTTGAGTATTGTTATAGATTCTGTGGCAATGGAATGCCGTTTGCCTTTGGATAAGCTTGCTGATGTGAAGGGGACAGTTTTGGCAGTTATGTGTAGCAAGAAAATTCTTATTAAGGAGTTAGGCCGCGTACACACGCGCGGACTGTTTGCCCAACCTTGTTCGTCAAACAGTTTGGGCAAACAGTCCGCTCAAAATTTGCATGAGCGGACTTGCCCACACACGAGCGGACTGTTTGACGAACAAGGTTGGGCAAACAGTTCGCTCAACTTTTGAAATGAACGGACTCGCCCACGTAAGGCGGAGGCAAGTCCGCCCATTTCGAGCGCGTGTACAGGTAGGCGGGGCCCGCGAAGGAGACGTCGCGGGCTCCGCCGCCTGGAATGGGCTTAAAGGGGAACCCCAACGCCGAAAAAAATCGGCGTGGGGGTTCCCCCCAAGTCCACACCAGACCCTTGTCCGAGCACGCTACCCGGCCGGCCAGGAAAGGGGGGCGAGCGAGCGCGCCCCCCCTCCTGAGCCGTACCAGGCCGCGTGCCCTCAACATGGGGGGGTGCCTTGGGGAAGGGGGGGCCGCGCGGCCCCCCCACCCCAAAGCACCTTGTCCCCATGTTGATGAGGACAAGGGCCTCTTCCCGACAACCCTGGCCGTTGGTTGTCGGGGTCTGCGGGCGGGGGGCTTATCGGAATCCGGGAGCCCCCTTTAAGAGGGGGGCCCCCGGATACCGGCCCCCCACCCTATGTGAATGAGTATGGGGTACAATGTACCCCTACCCATTCACCTGTGAAATAAAGTACAAATAAAAACACAACACAGGGGAAAAAAATATTTTATTGCACAGCCGGGGGTCTTCCGTCTTCGGGGGTCTTCTCGCCGGACTCCTCCGCTATGTGTGTGTAGCTCTTTTGCTAGCGGAGGAGTCCGGCTTTCTTCCTCCCCGCCGCCGGCCTCTTCTCCCGACTTCGGGGGTCTTGTCCCCCTCTTCGGTTCTTCTGCCGGGCCACCGCGCCTGGTCCGGTGGCCCGGTCTTCTGTCGCCGTCTTCCGTTCTTCTGTCGCCGCCTTCGGTTCTTCTGCCGGGCCACCGCGCCTTCTTGTAGCTCTTTTACAGGCGGTGGCCCGGTCTTCTGTCGCCGCTGTCGTCGCCGCCGCCTTCCGTTCTTCTTCTTCTTCTTCTTCTTCTTCTTCTTCTTCTTCTTCTTCTTCTTCTTCTTCTTCTTCTTCTTCTTCTTCTTCTTCTTCTTCTTCTTCTTCTTCTTCTTCTTCTTCTTCTTCTTCTTCTTCTTCTTCTTCTTCTTCTTCTTCTTCTTCTTCTTCTTCTTCTTCTTCTTCTTCTTCTTCTTCTTCTTCTTCTTCTTCTTCTTCTTCTTCTCTCTTCTTCTTCTTCTTCTTCTTCTTCTTCTTCTTCTTCTTCTTCTTCTTCTTCTTC